>NC_056726.1:1543006505-1543016505 GCF_019279795.1 Protopterus annectens
AGGAGGGCTGAAGTAGTGCTGTGATGAGGACGGAAGCCATGCTGAGTGTCTGCCATAAGGTGATTCTGGATTAGGTGGTGCATGAGTTGTCTATGAATACATTTTTCCATAATCTTTGCAAGTGGAGAGAGTATAGCTATTGGCCTATAATTGGAGAATTCAGTAGAGCTGCCTCCTTTGTGAAGTGGGATTACATAGGATATTTTCCAGATGGTGGGAATTTTAGCATCTACTATGGTTCGATTGATTAGAATTGAACAGTACACTGCTACAAAATCATGACAGGCCATACACAATGGCCAGACATACAACAACCTCTTAGCAAAAGAAATAAAATGTCTGAACATAGAAAAGAAAAATACAACCA
The DNA here is from genome assembly GCF_019279795.1 of Protopterus annectens. Lineage (NCBI taxonomy): Eukaryota > Metazoa > Chordata > Ceratodontiformes > Protopteridae > Protopterus > Protopterus annectens. The sequence continues at coordinate 1,543,006,873 of NC_056726.1, forward strand.
GCCAGTAATTCACACATGTTTATTATACTCTGATGTTTTGGCCAAAGCCTTCAAGGAGTAAACATTACCAGAAATACATGCCTTAATCACAAGAAGCAATTAACACCTAATTACATAATTGAATACACAGCCTCCAATTACACTTGTCATTTAACCCCCAACGGGATAAAGTATCACAGTTAATATTAATACATTGAGTCTGTACATAACAATTGTCCTTTTATGAATGTTTCATCACACTGAGGAACAGACATTTTCAGAAACAGTACCTTGAGACCCACTACTGTCCCCATGGTGTGATTTATTTAAATGTACAGCTGTAGAACTGACATATTTCTTATCAGTAATACCTATGACATGTTCTAACAGCCCAGTTTTAAAATGTGTTACTGTTCCCCACAAAAAATATGTTACAATGCCATCAAAGAGCATTCTCTATACACCAACCTCTTAAATGTACAGACTTCAACATGTTTCCCTGCCATTCCCCTCAGCAGGAATTACAGCACTAAATAATGATAGACCAGTATACCTATCCACCTACTACTGTATGACATCTGGACAAAGCCTGACATAATTGGTGGACAGAAGCCCAAATACACAGCCATACATGAAATATTGCTGTTATACACTGAGAAAGTTGCTGGTGTTACAGGGTTTGTTGTAACATATCTTTTCTGAGGGATATAAAGTCAGAAAAACAAGTGGATGTTACCATCTACATAATGCAATGTATGCCACTGATTTGCCTAGGACAACACCTGTCAGGAGAACATCCCATACATAACAGGCTAACCTGTGGCCATTATGCAGCTGGCTCTACAGTTGAGAGCTATGCAGAGACAGAACTTTGTCAGACTGAAACACATGCAGAAGTAGCATTTGCAGACAAGCCCAGTTGAACTAACAGTATTCCAAACATATAACAGCAATATTCACATTCTGCCCCTAAGTCTTGAATCTTCCCCACCATTTAATTGGCTTGTCTCCACAAGTCTTGTTGTAAGAGGTAGCAGCTCACACAACTTCAGGATGTCTTCCTCACAAATAAGGGAAAGGGTCAACGCCCACATGAAGTACTCATTTATATGAGTGTGTTTCCATGACATTGGCTATTGGAAGAACTACACAGCTGCTCTGCATGCATTTAGCAAGTGGGGGACCCCAATAGGTGCACAGACCATCACCTGGTCATGAGCATATCCTACTAAAGCCATGCTGTCACCTATTCAAACCAGCTCTATCCCCTTAGTGCACAAAGAGAGAGAATAAGAAATGAAACATAAAGTGGAAAAGAGAAGAAAGTAAAAAGGTAAGTGAAACATGTAAGCATGTAATTGAATTTAGTACCTGGTCTGTAATAAGGGGAAATATGATTTGGAGGGATATATGTCCCAACAAGACATGCTGTACTAATGTCCTGCTAAACCGCTGCGATGGTCATAGCATCTGGACCTCTCTTCAGTGGGAGAGATCACAGACATACCTCTCAACTTTACAAATCTTCACAGAATGTCCACATTTTACCATCATGTATTTTTGTCTGTTCCTCGTGAAATCTGTACTTTTCTGGAAAATAGCTGAGGATTAAATTCATCAGGTAATGGCAAACACTTGAGTTCAAGACTCCACATACTTAAGAATATTCACTGTAATGCTAAATGTATTATTCTACGAACATCCTATGTTTGTAACAGGAATATTTAAAGTCTGTCCCTATTTATCCCCTCATCATTTTAGACTTTGTCCAGATGTGATGCTCTAAGAGGTTGCGAGGTAGGATCACAGCTCAGGAGCCTGACTCACCCTGGGAAAGGACAGCTTATATATGACAACCGCAGTTGTATCTGCCAAACAGTTATGACTGTGCCACTGCTAGGCCAGTTAATGGGATGTTTTCCATATCCATGTTACCTGTGAATATGAGTATATCACATGTTTGCCTTGTAAAGCTAAGAGACCTATAGATGGCATGTACATAGTAAAGTACTATTGAAGACATGTGTGTTGAACTGTCTGTGATATCTTGAATTAATAACATTCAAGTGTACAGTGTTCTGCTGGACATTAAGCACATTTGTGACTGATATCTGTAGTCACATACACATATACCCGTGTTATGTCAGCCAAACCATTGGCAGGTCTGTGAGCAATGACATTGTAACATAATAGCCTACTTATGACTGTTGGACGTCTTCCAGGTTATCACAGTGATGTCAAACCCTACTGTGCAATCAATGTACTAATGTATGGTGCAGCCATATTAATACAGTATCAATAATGATGTCCCCATTTGACACCCATTTATGTGCGTCATTGTCCAGATGTACTGCTGCAACAGGTCGAGATGTATAATTGAGAGCCAAGACTGTAACAGTACTGTACAGTGTACCATACAAACATACAATGGAAATGTATACCAGGTATCCCCTGAGCACATGTATGTATGCTTATGTTCAGCTGGAAGGCACAATACTAAATCACATAGGTTTCAAACATTCAGGTACATAAGTTGTGCATGTTGCACATGTGTGTAATATCAGTGTCAGTGCATACAACAGAAAGAAATGTGTACAGCTACTGGCTGTTGCAGTGCCCTGACAGTGATATGAGCACTAGAGTAGACATGATATTCAGCTATTAATCAGCGAAGTGCCCACCTGTGTTATGAACTTCTGTCCATGCCTACCACTACCAGCTATATCCACAGCTATATACAGTGGATATCACCAGTGTACACACCCCTGTTAAAGTGCCAGGTATGTATGCTGTATGACAATCAGACCACAGAAGATCATTTCATAATGTTTTTCATCTTTATGTGAATCCTATCCTGTACAATTCCTTTGAAATACATTGAAAGGTGTTTCTAGGAAGGTGACCAACTATTGCCAAGTAAAGATGTGCCATGATGTTAGGGTCCAGACCAAAATGGATGAATGCTGTAACCATCTCAAGAGATGCATACATAAGATATCAGTTTAAGGGTGTGCACACTCATTCAACTGGCTTATTGTACTATTATTTCCATATGGTTTCACAGACCTGATTGTTATGTTTTCAATTGAATTGTACAGGCCACACTACAGGTGGGAATTGTTATGAAATGAGTTATTGTGGTGTCATGTTCCAATTGCACAAATACCAGTCAGTGTATCAGGGGTGTGTACCTTTCATAGCCACTGTAGCTATATGGACACAGCAGTACCTGCCCTGTATATACAGCCTCCACCAAGTTAGAGTAATCCCCTCTGGTGGACAGCAGCAATACACAAACCACATATGTTGCTATATTGGCTGCACAGAGACACATAGGTGCAGGCAAAACCTTTGATGCAAGTCCACCTATATCTGAGCCAGCATGTAAGTTCACAGATGACTTCCCTTAAAGCTGACTATGACTATGAATTGGACATATCCACACCACCAAGGACAATTGCAACCATGTCTCCACATATGTTGTAAGTCTCAGATGAAACAACACAATTCACCCTGTACTGGGGTAAAGAACACATCATACACACATGCCATGGATATAGGCAACCTGCATCACACAAGTTAGGTGGGAACATTGCAACCCTGTCAGACCCAGTTGTACAGTTAGATATGTACATCAACCACACTCCTCCCCTCAGCAATGGTGAGCATGTACATATTGCCAAATGATGGCAACAACAGCATATCTCCATGGGGCATAATAGCATCAGTGTCTGCCTCCTACATGACCTCAGGCATGTGCTCAGAGCTCTATCACACACCACAGTCAAACACAGATCTGGCATCATCCACACACCATCCACATGGAAGATGCCCTCTGCCAACTCTCTACACAGAAATTAATGGAGGTTACAGGATTACTCAATCAAGTGTCCAACATTGGGGGGAATAAGATAGCTCTGGGACAGGGGTGTAATTCAAGCTGCTATAGCCATGATAGCTTGGAGGGTTTTGGTGTAATGTGGATTATTTGCAAGTAATATCCACTGTTAATGTGGATTTTGTCAACCGTATGAAGTCCAGTAACCTTTTTCCTGCTTATGTCTTCCAGATAACATGCAGATTGCTCGCCTACCATCATTCTCTGTTGGGGAAGCAGACATCATCAACCAATATGTGATTTGACATTATGCACTTGGACGGAGAGCAGAAGATGTGTGGGAGAGGACTGCCCTGTGGAATAGTGTGCTCCACAGAGTAAATGAGGCCAGTCTGCACAGCAGATCTTATGAGCATGTGCAGCATTGGGCCACCAACCTCAAATGCCATGCCTATCAATGGGCTGCTGCTGTAGTGAGGGACTGGCTAGCTACAGGTAGGGGCCCAGCCATCCAGCCCCCACTGACCCCCACCAAGGAGCTCCTCACTACACGTAGGCCACATGCCAAACGCACAAGCCATGACACTGAGGGAAGCATTGTGGAGGTGGGCTGCATACACACACTGGATGAGGAGTGTGCAGGTAAGGGCCCAGTGGGGATTAGCACACTAATGTATCAGACATACCTGTATCTGTATTGTATCTACATGCATGTGTCAAGTCCGATTGCAGTTGTGGATGGGGTTTTCTAATGCACAGAGGTGCACATCTATGGTGAGGGCAGGACATTGTGTATTATTGCAGTTAGTACTGTAGATGTGCAGACATGCTGCCTCCATCCTGTATCCAGGGCACATGTGCATCTGCTGACAATAACTTCCTCTCATAACTACCTAGGACCCTTTGGTCTGCATATGGGACAGCAGAGTGAAGCTGGTGAATATGACATTGTTCTCTTGTTGCCTGGCAATACCGCAGGCATATGAAGCACATGCAATTTACCATGCACACAGCCATCAGTAATAGCTATATTGCTTTATGTAACAGCTATATTGCTTGTTGTGCATGTTCACATGTGCTGGGGTTAACTGTATTGCATCACAGTGGTCACCACTGGGGCCTATCTGATGTGAATTCAACATTCCTGTAGCATACCTCACATGTCAGTGCCAAGATGTCTGGACAGAGGTCAGCATATTGTGCTGGATAAACGGTATAAGGTAGGATCATGTGTGACACATTACTGGTATACAGGGGATATAAATTGTCTGCACACCCCTCTTAAGATGCAAGGTCTTCTTGTTACATACTAATTAGGACCACAATATGACAGTCCACACCTCTTCTGGCCTTTAATGTGACCCATAACATGTACAGTTCACTTGTAAAACCAAGCATCTGGACTCATGTATTACACCTGCAAGGCTGGCCACTTGTAAGGGTGGCAGACGTCCTATCAGCATGATGTTTCAAGTCAGCAATGATACCTCATGCTGCCATGTGTGTCAGTACACTCACAGTGGCCTATTTGGCTATAATATCACATACATGGACATTGTTAAGGCACACAGACCACTTCCAACCACGTATAGGTTTCAAACATATGGATATTTCAGACACATCTGTACAGAGGACTGTACAATGTTGTAACCTACTGCATGTGAGGCAGAAGCTGTTGCCACACTATATAGAGTAATGGCAGTGGGAGGTGGTCACCAGCCATGTATGGTATACACATCCAAAAGGTATAAGCCACACAAGATATGATCCTGACACACACACACACACACACACACACACACACACACACACACACACACACACACACACACACACACACACACAGACACACACTCACAGTTGCTAGCATTAGAACACTTGCCTATCTAGGTATTCCTAATCTAGTTCTACACAGTTATGAGACACATACAGAGCTTGTACATGTCCATCTCTTCCAAAGGTAATTCTAAGGTGGATGACATCAACAAGTCTACTAAATTGGAGTGAAGGGAAGTGCAAAAGGTAATACACAGGTCAAAAATGGTATGAGCCAGACAGTACATGATTCATACACACATACATATGCACACGCACTTGCCAGTATTGGGATTAGAATTCCTGCCTATCTAGGTAATTTTACTATACTGCTACACAGTTATGAGATGCACCACAGAGCTTATATATTTCTAATTCTTCCAAAGGTACTTCTAAGGTGGGTGAGATCAACAGGTCTACTAAATTGGAGTAAAGGGTAGTACACAGGTCAAAAATGGTATGAGCCAGACAGTACACGATTGACACACACATACATGTCAGTATTGGAATTAGAACTCCTGCCTATCTAGGTATTCGTACTATAGTGCTATGCAGTTATGAGATGCACCACAGAGCTTATATATTTCCATGTCTACCAAAGGTTCTTCTGAGGTGGATGACAACAACAGTTCTACTAAATCGGAGTGAAGGTAAGTGTAAAGGGTAATATACAGGTCAAAAATGGTATGAGCCAGACAGTACATGATTCACACACACACACACACACACACACACACACACACACACACACACACACACACACACACACACACACACACACACACACACACACTTGCTAGTATTGGGATTACAATCCTGCTTATCTAGGTATGCCTACTATAGTGTTACGCAGTTGCCACACATGCTACAGAGCTTACTGAGCTTTTACATGGCCAAAGATGCTGATAACGGCACAGCTGTGGTAAAGTATTACAGGTTGTAGACAGTCTGACTTCTGTTCCACCTGTACATCATGCTAGTACTTTCTGTCTTGCACTTCAACTAGCATTATGGCTTGCCACTTCATGAGGTTATTATATCAAGAAGTGTGGCACACCTGTGAGCCATCAGCAGGACATGTTCATCACAGATATTGCCCCAGTACTTACTATTTATGTCCACCCATCCTGGCATGTTTGAAGGGCAGTTATCTGTGCTTTCACCCATTAACCTGGTGCACTTGTCCATTATGAGGCACTGTTGCAACTGCCACATGTACACAGACAACCCACCCCTCTAAATTCCAAACACTCAGACCTGTGAGGGTTACCCATATATCACCCAATGTGGAAATATGCACTTTCCAGCAAAAACTGGACTAGCAGGTCAAGAGGATAAGATCAACAACTGCACCACACTATGTGGAACACATAGCTCACCATGACACACACTTTGACAGCCATGACATACAGTGAAAAGGCACACACCCACCTTCCCAGAGGCACTCAATGGACATCTACACAAACAGCACAGACCAGCAAAACAGACACCCACTCAGACACTGAGACATGGCACATGCCAAGGGACACATACTTAACCTACACAGTGTGCCCCCAACCTAAGCCCCTAAGGCTAACCACCTTGCACAATACAGTGTTCATGGGTAACTCAATACTGAGGCACACACATCCCACTCACTAAGTTGAATATGGAGCAGGTAACAGCCAAATATCAATCACATGCCAACATCTAACACATGACACAGCCAGTCATGTCACTTCAAAACAACTAAGAGTATCACTCCATATCCATGTGGGTGTGAATGACTTGGGACACACCTCTCTGGACTACATGACAGGAGACATGGTTGAACTCTCTGATTATGTGGTCCAGACAGGTGTGACAGTAGACCTGGGCAGTGCACTGCTGTCACCCAGAATGATGCTGTGGTACTATCAACAGATGGTTGACTGCGACATTGGTGTATGTGCTATGTGTCATTCTCAGGGGATCCAGAAACTCTCTGCTTGGGATGGCATGACTGACAGGACCCAATTACTTACCACGGATGTCCTACATGTGTCACCGCTGGGTTACCAAGTACTGGCTAAATGTCCTGCCACCCCTATGGTGCCTTATTAAACAGTGTTCCTAATGTTATTACCACCATAACAGCTACACATGTATGCAATCTGAGGGTCATGCTGCTCAACAGTGGACATCTAACTGTCAGGATGCAGCCACTCACAACAGTCATTGGAGTGGAGGACACATCTGCTGTAATGGAGAGATGGTTCACAGCAGCAGACAGCAGACCTTCAGTATCAGGCTATGACGCATTCCAGAAACATGGACCACAACACACCTGCACAAGTGGTGTTGTCTTCATATTCATTATGGATAGGAACACCTCCAGACTAGTTTCCCATCATAATGCATTGGAGATACTTCCATTAAAACTGTCTTGGGGTAATAGCGCAATCCAGACCATAACCTGCTATGAGTCCACATCTATGTTCCTAGACTGCCAATGCACATTCCTCAACACCCTGCCATCTCTAATGGTCCAGTGCAACAATGACATAGTACTAGTCTTGAACTGCCCCTCAATCATCTGGGGAATGTAGCAAAGCACCAGTACAGTGGCCCAACACTTCTGAGATTCATCATTTCCATTGCCCTAGACCAGCTCATACTGACCCCTGGTAGAGGATGCAACAACCTTGACCTGTGTTGACCACTTAAATATGCGACCGTTGCTCATCCCCAGATATCAATCCCTGCATGGTGAGATTCGCAGAAGCTGTAACCAACATGGAACTCAACATGTCAGCCACACCCCCCATAAAGATAAGCACCTGGCAAAACCTCTCCAAAGCTGACTTTGCATCCATGAAAATAGGGGTGGATGTCTTCACTACACCCATGGCAATGGTAAGTAGCTGCATGACTGTGGAATCATACACATAGACACTGTACAAAAAGGTACATAAATGCATGGTAGTAGCCAGAGCCAACAGAACCCAGATACTGTCCTCCAAACACTGGGAGACAATGTGATTGTCCCCTGCCATTACTAAAGTGTACATCAGACAGAGGACACTGTTGCAGGGAAAGGTGGTGTCCCATGACTGCTGAACTCCCTTATAGGCCTCAAACACAACTTTGCATCCCTCATGGAATCCACAACAGGCATATATGGCAGCAGAGATGCAGCAGAGACTAACAGTCACAACAGCCTTTGATAGTTACATCAACAACCTCCACAGCATTAAACAAAAGTGCTGCGAGTTACTGCACAAAGCTAATACCTATCCTGATACAACAGATATTGGCCACAGTCCTGGCAACGCATTCAGTGCCAGCTTTACTCTCTCTACCCCCACAAGTGAAGTGCTGAGTGAATGTGTTGTCACATGCTGTATCCCATTTCCATTCTAGGCATCTGTGTGTCACCAAGATGTGTCCCTGCAACACGGCCACAGGGTATGGCAGTGTGGTGACACATCCATCATGTCATAGGCAGGGTACAGTATGTGCATGGTAATCCACAGTCTGTAACACAGTGATTGCATATGCCTCACAGATTATAGGGATGAAGGTTGTACATAGGTATATGCTGATGTACAACAAATGTTGTAGAATGAAGAATGATACATGTTCTGGTTTGGACACACCTCCAATTGCAAATAACCACAGCCACAGGGGATATTCATCAACCAAACACACTGGGATTACTATTCACACACACACTCTCACACACACACACACACACACACACACACACACACACACACACACACACACACACACACACACACACACACACACACACTTGCCAGTACTGAGATCCATAGGTTCATTGCTTCATAGGTGTGTAGTAGGTGAATGGGACTGAAGGCTCTACAAGGCTAGGCCAAGGGAATAGCCTGGCATCAGGCCACATGACAATAGTCCCCAGTGTGGCTCAGGAATATAGTCACTGGAGTGGTCCCTAGGGGTGGGTATTGTATCCCCCTTCACTCATCCAGATTTCTATTGTGGGTGCCCAGTGATGTGCA
>NC_056726.1:1543021505-1543194005 GCF_019279795.1 Protopterus annectens
GTATTTGCATAGTTTATATTAGTGTGCTGGGCTGCTGCATGTGTAATTGGCTGATTCTGATACATTCCACCTGCCAGTTATGCTAGTTCTCCTTGATTGCCTTCCTAGTGCTGTTTTCCCTTCCCAGTTCCTCCCTATTTAAACCATGAGGCATGCTGTGCATACCCAGTGCTCAAATGTAAACAGTGCTGCCATTTCTTCTTTTTTTCTTTTTTTTGTTTAAATCCCGGTACACACCCGTTTAGTCTATATATACATTGCTCAGGCACATTTAACACACCCCCTTCCTTAGCTGTGCTTAGCTAAGGGCAAACATGGGCCACAGAGCTCCAATGCACTTACAGCAAGCATGGCACACCTCTTTATGAACTCAATCAGCTCTTACACTTGCACTGTTGTATTGGTGCACCTACACGGTTATGTATAAGCTGACACTTTGAGGTAATCTTTGATTCAGTATAACTCCCCTCATTTGCATCCCCCAGTGTGTAAGTCATTAGTTACTGCACTTAAACAGACCCTTTCCCCTTGACAACCAGTGCTCCCTGGTATTGTTTACATTCTGCATGCCATTGACTATAATGGCAAAATGCAAAATTATCTTGAAATTGACTTTTCTCATTTTTTTTTATTTTGGAATGATCCCATTTGCACTCCGAGCTTAAACGCCATGATCGGCCAAAAAAAGAAAGTTTAATTAAAAAAATATATATATTATTGGTGCCAATGGCCTTATATTTAGCCATTTGCATGTGTGTTTGACTGTAATACATGCTTTCCACAAGCTGTCCTGCCTCGTTTGTTCAGATGCAGAAATGTATTCAGTTACTAACTGAATACATTTCTGCTCTGACACTGTTCCTACACAGAGTCCGGCCAGCTTCATGGATCGCAAAATCACCTCATTTGCATGTTTTTTACAGCAAATGAGGTAATTTGCATCTTGCATGGCTTTCCGTGCAGGAACAGTGTAGGGCCGCTCGTGCATGTGAAAATGGTGCTTTCCTGGATTGCTCAGCAGCCATTTTCCATGCAGGAGCTGCTACACTGTTCCTGCATGGAAATCAGCTGTTCGTGAATCCCGGGGTGGGTATCAGCTGTCTGGAATAAAACATGTACTGTTCGGTTAACGGACATATTTTCCGGCTAGCTTGAGGCTCTTTATGACATATACAGATTGACATACAGAATAAACTATTACATACAAGAAAATATAAGCACATGATTTCCTGGAATAAATTCTGGGTTACTACAGCATATTTATTTATGCGCTCACTAAGATAAAATTTTAAGACTTTAATCATGCATATTGAGGCAACAAAATATTAGGTGTGACAGGTTTTTGTTAATAATAGTTATAAAAGTTATAAATAAATAAAAGTTGTTGATAATTACTGCAGAAAGCTGATAAAACTAAATCAAGTGTCCTGTATACTTACTTGGCTACATTTCATATTTGTTAACATTTCAGTCTATGCGACAAGTGAGAGAAAACTTTATGTAACATCTAATAAGACTTGCTCTTAATACAAATATATCATACATGTAACTCAAAAGGATCATAGGATGATAGGAAGCTACTTGGCTATAGACCCAGAGGTCATTTCAAGCCTAGCTGTGTCATCCCAATGTAATACCATAGATACTGTAGTCAATACTCAGGATTGTATTTATTAATGACTACCCATGTCCAGGAGGGTTCTGGGCATTATCTTTGGTATGAATTTAGGTTGCTCCATCTAGTTGTCCAGGTTCCTTTTGAACAGTGTCATAGAGGTGCTCTGCTTTACGAGAATTTGTGACTTATTTCAAAGAAGTGGCAGTCAGTGGGAGACAAATCTGTCCCTCCATCATGTCTGTTCAAGTTACAGGCCACATTTATGTCTCTGGAATGGGTAGCTCTAGTCCTGTTTGATTTACGGATGTGCAGCAAATTCATTAGGTTTGAATCGGAGATTGCTCTGTAATCAGGTGTAAGTCTCCCCTAAGAAGTCTATACGATACTGAGTACAGTGACAGGGTCTTTAGTTGGTCTGTGTAAGGCATGTGCTGGAGTCCCTTGATCTTCTTAGTTAGAAATCTCTGAGGTTTCTATAATTGTTGTAAATGCGTTGTATGGTACATACTGAAAGGAGCATTATACTCAATTATGGGCCTGATTAGTGATGAATATAAAGGTGTTCTAACCTTCTTTGGCCTAGAGGCAATGCCTTTGCTAATCAAGTATGCGACATAGAAAGCCTTCCTTACTACAGTAGACATGTAGTGGTCAAAGTTAAGGTCACAGTCTACTTGTGATCCCAGATCTCTTACCACTTTGCAGGGAAGTAGGGTATTGTTGTTAATTTGATAGTGTGAAGGAGTGTTGTTTTTACTGAAAGGAATATTGATGCATTTCTTTGCATTCAGTTTGAGACCATGACTAAGACACCAATCATTGGTCTGTGTAAGACCCTAATGAAGTATACTGACATAATTTGGGGATTCAATAATTGCACCCAGTTTGCAGTCATCCACAAACTTGGTCAGCCACAACCTCTTAGTTTTGGCCTAAACTTCTGAGAAGTATATTCCAAACAGTTGGGGACCCAGCACTGACCCTTATGGCATCCCGCTGATGACAGGCCTGCTGGTTGACAGCATGTGACTGGTTTGTGAGCCAGTTGGCAAATCATCTTACAGCAAAGGGGTTAACATTCAGTTGGCTAAGTTTATGGGTAATGCCTGAATATGGGATTGTGTCAAAGTCCTTTGCCAAGTTGAGGTATGCTGTGTGCATAGATTTGCTCTTGTCGACAGCCCTGGTCACATTTTCAAATTAATCCACCAGGTTTAACAGGTAGGATCTGTCCTTGATGAAGACAACTTGGGTCAGATCCAGTGTTTGAAGGTTGTTTATGTCTTTATTTATGAGGTCCATGATGGTACATTCCATGGCTTTACAGATGAGGCTAGTCAGACTTATGGATCTATAATTTCCTGGGTCTGTTGCTAAGCCACCTTTGTGGAGGGGAATAACTGTTGTTGTTCTCCATTCTGCAGGAACAAAGCCAGTGGTTAGGCTATGATTGAATAGAGTACTTAATAGTGATGCTAGTTCAAGTTTTAGTTTGTTTAGAAGATAGAGTGGGATGCCGTCTGTTCCCATAGAGGTTGCGTTTTTGCCTTAGACAAGGCTTTGATGAACTGCTCTTTGGATATGTAGGGTGGGGGGAGGTTGGGGGCAAGGTTTGTGATATGTTTGGAGGGGATAATGGAGTGAAATTTTCACCAAATCTGTCCACTAGCAGGTTTGCTATCTCTGCGGGATCAGTGTATGTAATACCATTAGTCACTAGTTCTGCACATGCTTAGGTCCTACCTTTTAGGCTACATATGTAGCTGTAAAAGGCCTTATGAATATACTTGGCTTCTAAGTTTTTCTCAAAGTTGCCATTAGAGGATTTGACATGTTGTTTTACTGCCTGTTGAAGCTGAGGAGAACGCTTTTCCATTTCTAGGACCTCACCTTAGTTTTCTTAGACAGCAACTTTTTGCATTTGTTGTAAGTTTTGTTGATGCTGGATGTAAACCAGGGCTCCTTTTTTCACTTGGGGCACTGGCTTGACTGTCTTTGGAACAGCTGAGTCTATTCACTTACACAAGTCATTATTCAGGGCTTTAGTGTAAGTTTTGGTGTAGTTACCACTTCCAGCTGGAGGTGGGGCTTAGGATGCATTTCTGCCTTTCCTTAGGAGGGTATAGTTTGCTTTGGTGAAGTTTTTAGTCAGACTTCACCCTTTGTGAGTTCTGGTGTTAGTGCCAATTCGAAGGTGACTGATTTGTGGTCAGATTTAACTAGTGAAGGTCTGACAGTTGCTTTCGTGCATCTGCTTGTCATGTTAGTAAGGGCCAGATCTAGTATGTGTGTTCCTCTTGTTAAGATTTGAACAAATTGCTTCAGGGCATTTCAGTTAATAAAGTCAAGGAACTTTTGCACTAGTGAGTTAGGGCTAGAGTAGGTTTCCGAATTGATGGTGGGATAATTGAAATCCCCCGTAACCAGAGTGTTTGGCAATATTTGGATTGACTCCAGTTTGGTCAAGTAGGCCTTGTGTGCATCATTATCCATGGAGGAGGATCTATAACTAACTGTGACTTGAAAGAGGTCTTACCCACAGTAATTTGAACCTGGAGTAACTCCATGGAGTTGTCCAGACTAACTAGTCTGGTGGTGAATTTATCTCTAATATAGATAGAAGCACCACTTCCTTTGGTTCTCACACGTTCGTTTTACAGTATGACGGTGTGGAAGGCATTGTGGCCTTGCAAGGCTGGGGTACTCTCTGAGGCATTGAACCAGGTTTCTGTGACTGTACAAATATCTACATCCTCCAGTGATAGAAGTGCTTTCATGGTGTGCAGTTTTTGGTTTAAGCTTCTAGTGTTTAGCAGCATAACTCTTATTTTGTTATGGATGGCAAATTTCATGTCAACAATTTTGTTTTTGAGACCTTTCCTAAAAAAGGCATTATAGGAGAGGTAATGGCCTTTGCCAGTAGCCAAAAGCCTAGTGGTGCCAGGTACAAACCATCTCTGGCAAAGCAGCAAGGTTTGTCGACCGTGTCATCCCAGGCTGACAGAAACTGGATCCCCCTTTGAATGACACCAAAAACTAAGACAGTTATTGAAATTGATAATTTTTTGTTTATACTGTGGCATCATTCTACATGAGGGTAATATGCTGCTCAAGGCTAGAGACATACCTACCTGGGACACATACTCGGAGAGCTCAGTTGTGTCTCTCTTCATATAGTCTAGTGAGGTACATCTCAGGTCATTCATTCCAACATGAGCTATGACGGAGTCACAATGGTACTTGTTGTCGAGAGACCTGAGTGCAGGTTTGACGAATCCTGGCACTGGACAGGGAGCTGGCAGTGAATTTCTCCTTATCTAACTTGGTGAGTGGGACATTTGTGTGTCTCACTATAGAGTCTCCAATGCAAAAAAATATGTTTATGAGTTTCATGCCTTAAAGGCTTGGAAAGTGAGACACTGGTGTTGCTATGTGCCTTGGGTGCTGTGGGAACTGTGCTAATTGTAGCAGTCTTTTGTTTTGGAGGTGTCTGGTGTTTTGGTAAGTTTTTTGAGAGATCCTTTGCATATGCTGATTTATGTGTTGGATGCATACTATGTGCATGAGTACTGGTGAGTCAGTTGACAACCTCTACAGTGTTAATGTTTTAAGTGCAAGAGAGCAGACATTCAAGATTTTTGGTATAGACACATCTCTCGCACTCTGCACTAGAGTGAGTTATTAGTAGAGAGTTGTCAGTGTACATAAGGCAGTAGCAACACTGCCTCAGGAGACCCAAGTCAGCAAGCCTGGCAGGAGAAACAAGGGTTGACTACCTGTCCATAATGCTGGGTTTGAAAAACTGTTATCACAAAGGAGGTGCTTTCTGGATTAATCTAGGAGGTGGTCTGTAAATGGATATTTCTGATGGAGTTTTCAACTGGTGGTTTAAAAGGTCACAGCTCGCTAGGAATACTTCTTATTTCAGAGATGTACTAAAGATGAGGACTACACTGATGTACTACAGCTGCATCAAAGGGAAAAATTGTCAAAATTATCTGTCCAGCTATGGAGCACAATTGTGCGGCAGTGCGCTGCGCTGTGAGAGGCTCAGACAATTAGAAACCAGCTCAAATGCAGTGCTTAAGTACCACAAGCTAAAAACTTAAAAAAACTTAAAAAAGAACTCAAAAGAACAAATGAGGGTACATTAATTTTACATTATTAAAATACAACATTAAATAAGCAGAACACAATAAAAAGTGCAGTAAATAGTGTAATCAAGCAAAAAAAAAGAAAAAAAAAAACAGGCAACTTATGTTTTTAGGATGCTCAAAAGCCTCTGGTATCTCAGTTTAGAGTTGTGGCTGGTAGCTGATCTCAGTTCAGCTCATTTTTTTACTCTAGTTGTCAGTAAAAAAACTTTCATATCTTGTTTCTATACTTTAGTCAATATTTCTTCTAGTTGAACAGCAATACTATTATTTGAAACCACATTACTGGCATTTATTTCTGGTCCTTGATTGACTACAGACTTTAACTTCCCTGCATAGGTTTAATACGTTTGTTTGATATAACCACTCTTATTTTGTAATTCATTTTGTTCATTCTCATTACACGTTCGTTTGATATAACCACTCTTATTTTGTAATTCATTTTGTTCATTCTCATTACACATTCGTTTCATATAACCGCTCTTATTTTGTAATTCATTTGGTTCATTCTCATTACACGTTCGTTTGATATAACCACTCTTATTTTGTAATTCATTTTGTTCATTCTCATTACACATTCGTTTGATATAACCACTCTTATTTTGTAATTCATTTTGTTCATTCTCATTACACGTTCATTTGATATAACCACTCTTATTTTGTAATTCATTTTGTTCATTCTCATTACACGTTTGTTTGATATAACCACTCTTATTTTGTAATTCATTTTGTTCATTCTCATTAAACATTCATTTGATATAACCACTCTTATTTTGTAATTCATTTTGTTCATTCTCATTACACATTCGTTTGATATAACCACTCTTATTTTGTAATTCATTTTGTTCATTCTCATTACACGTTTGTTTGATATAACCACTCCTATTTTGTAATTTATTTTGTTCATTCTCATTACACGTTTGTTTGATATAACTACTCTTATTTTGCAATTCATTTTGTTCAGTCTCATTACCACCTCTAAGAGCTCCTTGCTATCTTGTTAGGAACTTTTTTTCTGCCAAGAAACTAATATTAACACTTTGTACCTTGTTATAAACTCTGTGATTCTGGCATTTTTATTATATGCTCTTTCTTTCATTTCTTGTGGCTTTTGTATATGTTCCTTAACTATTGACTTAATATTTTTTATCCTATCTTTCATGTTCATCAGGTGAGCTATGGCATGTTTAAATGTTTATTTTCCTTTCTCCCAAGTTTCTTTTCCCATCTACAATAAGCCCTCATGGATGTTTACCGTACAATAACTCAAATGTTTGTTCATTTTGTTTGTTTGTTTGCTTGTACTTTGCAGCCATGACTTAGGCCACTAGATCAAGGATGGTTACAAAGAATAGATTATATGCAAAACATATTGCATATGGTGTGATGCAAAGAGCAACAATCACATCATTATTGCATAGTACAATGAAATATTAGTTGCAAAAGAAATTTTACAAAACAGTAAGTGCACCTATCTCCAGTGAAGAAGAACAGAAAAGATTTTAGTACTGCTATTACTAAGTAGATACACATGATATGCTAGGATGCTTAAGTACATGTAGGCTATCTGCTCAGGTATTAGGTTAGCTGGTCACTAAAAAATGCGTAAAACAATAACAAAAGAAAGTTTGAAAGGTGGTTCCCAGGATTCAGCAAGCTCTGCATGGTGGGCAGGAATAGTACAAGACATGCTGCACTCAATATGGCCACCGAGCGATCCAGAATAGAGCTCCCAGCGTGTGCATGAGCACTCCTACACTATTCCTGCATGGACACAGCTCCTCTATGTTAATTACCCCATCTGCTGGTGAAAACCATGCAAATGAGGTGAATTAGTGATCCAGGAAGCAGGCAGGTGTCCATGCAGGAATAGTGTAGACTGCAGAAATATATTCAGCTAGTAGCTAAATACATTTCTGCAAACTACAAAACGGAGGCATGACAGCTCATACAAAAGCATGTATTATAAGGGTTAGGCATGTCAATGGCCAAATATATGGTCATTGGCATGAAAAATAGAAAAATATTATAAAATTATAACTTTTTTTTGACAGATTCCAGACGTTTAAGCATAGGGCAGTGGTGCTCCAATGGGATCGGACCAAAAATGCCAAAAAAAGGTGAAATAAGCCTTTATCGCAGAATTCATAATTTTGCCATTATAGTCAATGGCATACATATGTAAGCAATATTAGGAAATAGTGGTGCTAAGGGGGAAGGCTCCATGTGAGTGCAGTTACTAGGAATTAGCAGTCAGTCCTATGCAAATGAGGGGAGTTATACTGAATCACAAGTTGGAAGGGAAAATTTCTAAGTGTCAGACTGCACCTATCCGTGTAGGTGCTCTAACACCATTGTGTAGGCAGGAGGAGCAAGGCACAAGAAAAGGGTGTGTGTCTTGCTTGCTGGAAGCATATTGGAGCCCTGTTGGCTGGTGTCTGCTTAGCTAAGAATAGCTAGTAGAGTGGGTGTGTCTGAGGCTGTGCACTCATATTCGATGAACTGAAGAGAGTGTGCACGTGCAGGGGAGGGACATATCTTGCTGTTACACTACCAACAGGCTGGAAGAGGAAGGGTAGAAGGAAAAGGCAAAGGAAGTTTCAGAACAAGGGAAATGCTGTACAAACCAATAATATGGGAGTCTGCAACCCACAATTGGCCAATGAAAGCACTTGAATAATACAGCTGACAGGTGGCTGCAGAGCTGAAGATGGGAGGACATGTAAAATAGAATTAAAGGGCAACAGCACAAAATAAAGATGAATTGATGTAGAAATCAGTACTGTGGGAGTCTTGTAACTCAGAATGGGCTCTGCAAATATAATACAGCTGGCAGGTAGCTTCAGAGCTGTAAATATGAGGAGATGCAAGTAAAAATTAATTACAAAAAGGGCAACAGCAGAATAAAGGCAACCATCCACAAATCACCAGTAATGTGTCTAACACTTAAATCCAAGCCATGAACAAGCAAGCTGGCATATGGAATGAATCAGAAACAGTGAATCTGACAAGCATCAGTAGCATCACACCACTAGAAAGTATGGAAACACCCCTCAGTCTGCATTTCCCTACAAACTGTGCACATTTGGAGTAAACCTGGGAATTTGAACTGACAAAATGCTTGGGGCTGCCATTGCTTGGATACATCACCATGTGCTGGAGGCTGATAGTGGTGAGGAGGAGAATGCTGCCAACCACTGCAGACCCAGGAGGAGGAGGAGGAGAGTGTTCAGACCCAGGGTAACCTATCAGGGGCTACGTGACCTAGAGATTGTAGAGCGCTACAGGATGGACAGGGACATACGTCAGCAAATTGTGGAGCTGTGCCGGCATTGCCTCACATCCAGAACAAACAGATGGGAACCCATCCCAGTGGATACTAAGGTATGTGTAGCCTTAAGAATACTGTCTGCAGGTACTGTCCAAACAGCTACTGGGGATATCATGGGGGTGTCACATGCAGCTGCATCCAGAGTACTCCATCAATTCCTGGATGCCATCCTACCACATGTTCGTGAACACATCTACTTCCATAACACCTGTGAGGAATTCACCAGCAATATGTATCTCCTCCACCATGTAGCTGAATACCCACAGGTACTGGGTGCCATAGACCACACACACATCCACATCAAAACACCACCCGGTGAGTGGGGTAGGGTCAACCTCAACTGCAAGTGCTTGCCTTCCATCAACTGCCAAATTGTGTGTGATGTCCAGGGCATTATCATGCAAGTGTGCGCTGGCAGCCCTGAAAGCTATCATGACTCCCACATGTGGAATTCCTCACATTTGTATCAGGGGTTTGCCAGGGCAATTGGCCATCTAGTGGGGGATGCTGGCTATGCACTAAAACTGTGGCTGATGACACCCATTAGAAATGCACACACTTCTGAAGAAGAATGCCATAATGAGGCACATACACAAACCAGGATCATTATAGAGTGTGTGTTTGGGATGCACAAGTCACAATTCCGCTGCCTTGACATATCCAGTGAAGCCTTGCAGTACTCTCCAGCTACATGGGGACAAATATTCACAGTATGTGCCATGCTACACTGTATGATGCTGTGGAAACAGCCGCAGCAGGAGCAACACGGGTGGGGACACACAGCCCAATACCATTGCCAAGGTCACAGGAACTTCCTGAGCCTGCCCCTAGAAGCAGAATGATGCGTGCCCAGTATGTCTATGCTTTGACAAAGAGGCAATGCATAGCACATGCACTGACACTGTAGGGACTGATAGCTCTTTCTGACTCACACAAGAAGGATGCCAAACATGACACTACCTGTACTTTGCCATGTATAGGGAGTGTACTGCGTAGCCTCCTACATAGTCAGCCTGCCAGCACCATCCTCAATACCACCCCAGGGACAAGATATGTCACCCTTACTATCAATTACTGAATGGAGTACTATATTCTGATAGTTATATCTATGCTATGGATGCAAGCATGCAAGGGAATTGGTCGTCCAAATGGTATAGCAGCAGATAGCTGACAGCTATATGGGACAGCATGAAATCCATAACCAATACTGGTGTCCCCTTACTAGGCAGTAGTACTCAGTGACAACCACCACTGCAGTGCATGTGGCAGCTCAACTAACTGTGGTTGTCCACAGGTCACACACATGGATGTCAATGAGCATTCCCATTCCCTCCCTCCAGTCTCACCCAGCAGGACAGGTGTAGATGACCGGAAATGAAGGTCGGGCAAAGCTCCACAAATGCTGGCAATGGTGAACAGCCCCCCTAAAGACCTACACAGACATACTACAACAGGTCTGGCAGTTGCAGCATAGTTCTGAAGAGTAAGATGTCTAAAACTGAAATGTATGCCATTACAATGTAACTTGAGTACTTCACTGATATGCCTCCAATCAGCAGGATAGGACACAATACAATACTAAATGGAAGCAAAGAGAGTATAACTGAAATAGCAGTGCAGTCAGTGCAAATGTGGAAAGTTATCAGGTGTGTTCCCCCAACCCCATGTATAAATGGCAGTAACATGTATGTTTGTAGAGTAATATCAGTGGAGCACAGATTGCCCGAGCTGTCCCAATCAACATGATGATATGCACTATATGGAGGGGTCAGTGTGTCAATCTTTTGTGAGTGTTTAATACTCTCTGGAAGTGGACAGCATGTGGGTCTGGATGTTGTGTCTCAGTGGCCAAGGTACAATATTGTGTTTGACAGGGCCATGTTCCAACAACTGCAGTGCCAACCATTCTGCTTCTCAGCTACACCTATGTTATTAGTTGTACACACTCATTGTCCAGATGTCAATATATGTTACTGTCAGAAAGCTGGACAGGCTATGAACAGGGGTCCATACCTAGAAACAGTACACAGGTGGAAGAACTCTACGCAGTGCCTAGAAAGTAACTATGAACTGCACACACCTTTGGAATTAAATATAGAGGTTAACATCACATTAGTTGTCTGTTTAATATGAAATACTGGTTGTCTGCCCAATCACTGGTAGCCCACATAAACCACAGTTATAAAGTAATGGCACACTACTTATGTCCACATACAAGGAAGAAGAAGGAGAAGGTCCCAGTCATATCTGTGAGTCAGGTTCCATAAGCTCCCATATCACACATACACTGAGTCCACCACCCCCACAACAGCCACTGGTATTTCTTCAGTCATATCCTTGCTGTTGGGAATGGTGTCAGAATCAGCACATGTCTTTCATGGAATACACACAGGATGAAGCATGCTGTCATTGTGTCTCATGCAAGTGTGTCCCTAGCCGTAGGTGACACCCTGCACACATCCAGACTGATGCATCACTATGAACTAGAAGGCTTGCCAGGAACACCTCAACCACTTGCCCATGACACCCCAGGGAAGTCCACTGGCTTGCAGCCTGGTAACATATGAGTGACAAAATGCAGTGGCCTGCATCACTCTCATGTGTCCAACAGGCCTCTGGCAAATGCCCAAGGCTCACCCATAGTGCCATCATATGCTTCACCCATAGTGCCATCATACGGAATGACATAGGGTCCTAACTAAAAACATAATTCATTAAGCAGAAAACAAATGCAAGGCTCTGCTGACAAGTGCCAATAGCATGCATCTCCATGTCCTAGTGCAAGAATTGTGGACCAAGACATAAATACTGCTGTGATAAAGGTAAAACTATAGAAATACATCTGAGATATTGCTACCATACTGTTGGGAAAAAGATAGAATTACAAAGGGAGGGGCATAAATGCATGGATATCACGGGAGTGTGTGAAGTCTGAAACTCAAATGTCTGCTCATACTTCCCCTTGACTGCAAACCCATGAATTCATAGCCACAAACCTGCTTGTAAACCACAATGTGAAGGGAAATCCACCAGATATATGAGTCCTGCATTTGGATAACCTGACCAAATCTGTACAGCTGAGAGGTATGCCCACAGGAGGATATGGCCATTCGGTTAAGTTAAGAAATGTACAAGAAGGGGATCCCCAGCCAGCTCAGCACCAAGATGCTGGACCATTTACACAGACCCAAGACTCAATTGTCTGTAGCCACCCTGCCACAATGGCAGGATTATGCCACAATGTCTAGTCTTCGCCTCACAATATTGGTCTCTGTTGCATTGCTCTTGTATTTCCCTGGTAAACAACTGTGAGCAAACAGTGATATCTGTCAGTAGTTGATGACACAATACATTACACTGTAAAATAGTACATATGTCCAAAAGTCTGTGCTAAAACAGAACATGTTACATAAGCAACACAGACAGTAATAGGAAACATAGTTACACACAGTATCCTCCCATGTTTGGACCAATTGTGTCTCCATATTGGCAACCTATCTACAGATATCCTGAAAAAATAGCTTGCTAGATGTAGCTGTAGCACATAAAACCATGGACTGGAGTAAAACTCTCCCTGGAATGGATCCCCACACTCAACATAGAAGGTCATACTGGGCATGCTCCTACACTTACAGAAATAAAGCCCATGTCTGACACCACAGTAGACCATAGATATATGTTATTTGCAGATGTCTCTGCACACACCCCAAAATGTAAACTGATTGGTCTTCACACATACACACATTGGACAGGAAAACCCACAGCCAGATGTTGGTGGCAGATATATGGTAAGATACGCACACATATCTAAGACCAACATACCACAATAATTCAAACATACATATGCATACACATGGGGAAGAGAGACAGAGACAGTGAGAGAGACAGTACCATTATGAAACCTTTCCCACCCAGTACACATCCCATAGTTCCACTCTACACTATCTGCTGATGTATGTCACCTCAGATGTACCTTCAGACAAGCCTCAAATCTTTAAGCTCAATAGTGCATGTGGTAAATCCATAACTTACTAAAGCAAATAAGTAGATAGGTAGGGTTTCCAATCTTGGTCCTGGCAACTGTGTGTGTGTGTGTGTGTGTGTGTGTGTGTGTGTGTGTGTGTGTGTGAAAGAATTGCTGTTTTACTCCATCCCCACCCAGTACACATCCCATCACCTAATATCAGAACAAGTGCTGCAGTTAGTCACTGTACAAATTCCTTTTGTTAGCCTTCAGCCCTATAGGCTCTGTTGTGCTTCTGATAACTGTGTAACAGCTGAGTACCAATAACTATTTATTTAGTGATCCTAATCACAGTCGATGTCACATACCATTAAGGATACCTTTGGACAGCTTTCAACTATATAAGCATTGTGGCACATCTAATAAAAGTCATAATACTATAGTGCAGTAAACTAGTTAGGTAGGAGTTCTAATCTCAGTGCTGGCAAATGTAAAAGTTTGTGTGAGAGTGTCTGTAGTTACAGATACATGATTTTGAGCCCATTGACATTCACTACACTTCCATTTCCCCTCCTTTATCACTGCTGCTGATGTCACTCACTGTTAAAGATTCCTTTGAACAGCTCTCAAATATGTAAGCTTCATGACACGTCTTATAAACGTGTAATACTATAATGCAGTAAACTAGTTAAGTAGGAGTTCTAATCTCAGTCCTGGCAAAAGTAAAAGTTTGCGTGAGAGTGTCTGTAGTTATAGACACATGATTTTGAGCCCATCGACACGTACTACACTTCCCTTTCCCCTCCTTTATCCCTGCTGCTGCTGTCACTCACCTTTAAAGATACCTTTGGGCAGCACTCAACTATGTAAACATTGTGGTGTGTCTGATAAATGCATAATACTATAGTGCAGTTAACTAGTTAGGTAGGGGTTTGAAGCTTGGTCCTGGCAAGTGTGTGTATGTATGTATGTGTGTGTGTGTGTGTGTGTGTGTGTGTGTGTGTGTGTGTGTGTGTGTGTGTGTGTGTGTGTGTGTGTGTGTGTGTGTGTGTGTGTGTGGTTGTGTCATTAACATTGTGATCCATATCCATTGGGGGGTGGGTTTTGCTACACTTTTATGTGATCCACCCCACAAACTACCAAATGTCCACTGTACAAGGCCCTCATCTGTGGTAGCTGTGGACACTCTTCAGTCCTATAATATGTTTGTCATGTGATATTGCTAAAGAACAATATGGAGAATGGAGTCCAAAACAGGATATGTGGCCCTTGTATTCCTGTGATACAATTCCACACACAGAAATCATAGGCAAACACACTCATCTATTCATTAATCCCTATGCCACTAATTGGTCTGCAAATGGGCTCACAGATGTATCTCACAGTGTGAAAGCAGTGGACTACATGTCAGACTGCAAAACAGTCACGAGTGGTGTCAGACTGTCAAACAGTCATGTGTGGAGTACCACAGGTTCTTGTCCTGTGTCCAGACTTGTGCATTGTATGTGGCTCTGATATCCAGCCCAATAGGAATGAACTGTGGTTAAGAATGTTTGCAGACAATTGCTAATTGGGGGTCTGTTTACATCCCTACATTATGTTAACATCCTGCATAAAGTTGCCACTGACACCTCCACCTGTTGTCAGAACACTGGCCTTAGTCTCAATGTCAAGAAATGTATCCCGATCCCCTGTTGAATCAATGTGTTGACACAAATGACCACATTGGTGGTAGTCCAATGGAGGCAGATGTCCTTATAGGAGGTCTGTGAACACAGCTTGACAGCAACCTCTCTTCTAACTACCATACTGCCACTGTGAACAGAAAGTCCTTCCATGTGGCACATTGCATAACTAAGGATGTGTCATCCAGGAATGAAGAGGTCAATGTCTCCCTCTACTCCCTGCTCATTAAACCAATCAGCAGGTCCAGTGGCCCATTTGCCATGTAACTCAGTAGACACCTAAAACAACTGTGTAGGCTGCAAGTGTACCTGGCATGTATGACCCTAGGTATGAAACAACTGTCTGATATGGAAAGAGCCCAAAACCTCTGGGTGTTCCCAGTCACATCTTGACTACTTACAGGAAATCCCTACTTGACTGACAATTCCATGTCTGCCCAGCTGTGTTACAAATGCCACAGCTAGGAAACCACAATATGTGTGCACCACATGCCATGGATACCTCAACCGCATTACCACATTCAACAGAACATGCTTAGGGACAGGTCCATAAGCCAGAAAATGGCCACGTTATGTGATATATGTTGCATACATGTCAATCAAAGCATCTCACTGGCCTTCTTCAAGAGAAATCCAGATGAGTGGATGGTGAATATAACTGTCACCCTGGGGATCACTCAAGTGGCAGTAGTCGATAGATGGCTGCTGACAAATGTCAGGTGCCATGATACCAGTGTACTCACATGCCCTACTCTTTTCATATCTCCATGGACATTAGCCTGGTACACACCCAGGGACACCTGCACCAATGGACCTCAGTACTGACAAATGTGTCTGTGTGCATTACTGAGCATAACAGTGTTAGTGAGTTTGTAAACTTGTAGTTGAAAACACTTTGAGGACCTTCTCATCCACTACACCCCCCAGTGCTATACTTAGAAAGGGCTGCTGCTGTACTGCACTGTAAAGGTGCCTTGTGACACCCTTCACCCTATGGGCTACCTTGAGCTTGCAGTAACAGCATAACACTGTTCTACCAATGAATAGACAGGTGTGGTTTACCATCTGAGTCCTGGCATATGTGAGTGTGTGTGTGTGTGTGTGTGTGTGTGTGTGTGTGTGTGTGTGTGTGTGTGTGTGTGTGTGTATGTGTTTGCAAGTGTGTGTGAGTGTGCATATTTGTAGAAGACAGCATTCTGAGGCCCCATTCTCCAAATACATTGCACAGTGCCAAACATTACAAAGGATGGTGATGTTGCTCACCTTAATAGAGCCATGGGGCAATCTTCACCCTACTAGCTCCATGGCATATGTGATAAATGCATATCAGTGTTGTTGTGTCTTTCGGCTTTTCCCGGTTAGGGGGTCGCCACAGCGGAACTCCGGTCCGCTAATGATTGGCAGTAGATTTTTACATGCTGAGTTGCTGGCCCTGACTCACAACCTTCAACGAAGGTACGCCCATTCACGCATGTCTCCACACAGAAGACGCTCTAGCTGAGAGTCGAACAGGACAACATCTTACTGTGAGGCGACAATGGTACCGCAGCACCACCACTAAATGCATATCAGTGTAATAGCAATAATTACATAGGCCGGCAAAGGTTTGTATTTCATTCCTGGTAAATGTGTGATTGTGGGTTTGTCATGGCATTATCATGGGTATGAGTGAATACTATATGCAATGTGGGTGGGGTGCTGGGTGTAATATGTTTCCACCATGGTACCCCCAGTACATGTCCCAAGGTCCACTGTATGAGGACCGCTGTCACCATCGACCATACAGGTAACTGGTGACAATCCTCAGCCCAATAAGGCATGTGCTGTCTGCCAAAAACTCTGCAACAGTATGGACCGAATTATGAGATAGGCAGGGCTGCTAACTACAGGTGTGGCAAATGTGTGTATGGCTATATCTGTGTTGGTCATTGTGTATATTTCTGTAGCTGATAGTATTTCCTGGCCATTCTCACACAGGACATCTCCCATTGCTATACTGTGCAAGGCCAGTGGATGTCATTCACCTTAAAGGGGCTGTGGAGCACACTTCACCCTACCTTCTCCATGGAATCTGCAATAAATGAAGAGCACTTGAATACCAAGACCTAGGTAGGTAGTGTTTCCAATCTCAGTTATGCCAAGTGTGTATGTTTGTGTGTGTGAGATCAGTATTCTGACTGTGTGTGTGTGTTTGAGTGACATATGTGGCCATGGTTTACAGTTGCACACCATTGTACTCCCAGCACATGTGCTGTCCTATGTCCACATGACTGATGCCTAACTCCCACCACATGCTGTGGCACAGACATCCCACAGTTGACAATTACCACCATCTCACCCAACCATCTATCTCTGACCTCAGCATAATAATGGTGGGCATCTCCAAGATCAAGGATGTTGCCACACATAGCATGAAGAGTTGCATTTCTGACCCTGAGAATATGTCCAGTGTTAGATTTGACATGTGCCTGTGCCTCTATGACAGTCCAAAACATGTGTCTGGTGACACCTGCTGTGGCACTTGTGGCAGGGTCATGATGGGCAGCAGTCCACCTATAAGCACCCCCGTCCATCAACATGTGTGGAATCTGCCAGTTCTCTGGCTATGGAAGGTGTATACACACTATATAATTCTCATAGATTTACACGACAAATGTATATCATACTCATATTCACAGGTAGCATATGGATATGTACAATATCCCTGTAGCTGGCCTAGCAGTGGCACAGTCAGTAGTGTTTGAAAGAGACTCCAGTGTCTGTCAAGTATGAGCTGTCCTTTCCCAGGATGAGTTAGGGTCCTGAGCTGTGTTCCATGTCACAACAGAGAGAGACAGATGCTATGGCCATAGGTGCTGTTTAGCAGGTCATCACTACAGCAAGTCTCGCTCAAACATAAATCTGTCAAAATCCTATTTCCCATTATTAGAAAACACATACTTCATTCACTTATATGCTGACTTGTTTCACATATCTTTTTATTATTTCACACTTCAATGGGTTGTCTCAACAGGTTGCTCCACGTATTTCTGTTTCCCAACATGGAGCACTGGTACACATATGTTTGGAATAAGTATCTGCATGCCCTTTGCAAGTAATGCTCTTGATCAGGTGATGGCCTGTGCACCAATTGGTGTTCCCCACTTGCTAATTGCATGCAGAGCAGCTGGCTAGTTCTTCCAATAACCAATGTCATGGCAACACACTCCTATAATTGAGTACTTAATGTGGGCATTGTCCCTTTGCCATGGCTGTGAGGAACACATCCTGGAGGTCTATGGCTACTGAATGTTACACACAACAGGTGGGAATAACTCTTACAACAAGACTTGTGGAGACAGACCAATTAAATGGTGGAGAAAGTTACAGAGTTAGGGACCGAATGTGTATTGCTGTTACATGGTGTGAATGCTGCTAGTTTTACAGACTTTGTGTACATGCTCCTTCTGCATGGATGTCAGTCTACAAATTTATGTGTCTGCATAGCTCTGAACTGTAGGCCTAGCCACATAATGGTCAGAGGTTTGCCTATTATGTTTTGTGTGTTACCTAGACAGGTGTTGTCCTTGACAAAGCAGTGGCATACTCCGGTCATTGCTGCCAGTAAATGGCTACATCCATATGTGTTTCTGACTTCATATACCTCAAAATAGAGATGTTGCAACCAACTCTGTAACACCAGCAACTTTCTCAGCATATAACAGCAATGTATCAAATATGGCCCTGTGCTTGGACCTCTGACCTCCACTTATATGACAGTCTTTGTCCAGTTGTCATGCAGTAAAAGGTTGATAGGTTTGGTCTATCAATATGTAGTGCTGACATTCCTGCTATCATCCCAGTGATGTTGTGGAATAAGACACATTAAGGGAGGTAGGGACCATACATATGAGTGCAAAGGCTGGACAGCATGTAGAACCCTGTACAGTCAAGAGGTGGGTCTGCAGAATAGTAGGACATGGCTTAGAATCAGTCTGTTAGAACATGTGAGAGATATTAGTTATTACATGGACAGACGTTCTATAGCTGTTAGTTGTCATCCAGTTCACCATGGGGACTGTAGTGGGTTACATTGTACTTTTTTGTAAAGGTCTGTTTCCCAGTTTCATCAAACACTTAACACCATTGTTATGTGAAGAATCAGTTTACATTGTATCATTTGATACTGCATCCCCTAGGGGGTTAACTGAAGAGTGTAAGTGGAGGCTGTTTAAGAACATACATAATTAAGTGTGAATTGCTTCCTGTATTTCAGTCAATTATGTTTTCTAATGTTGTAATACTTGACGGCAAAACACATTAAAACATTTGTGTGTATTGATGGCTGTCTGTCTGTTGTTTTACTATCCTCAGTCATTTTAGTTATATTGCTAAGAGGTCAGTGTATGTCTGGCCATTGTGTATGGTGTATCCTGATTTTGTAGCAGTGTACTGTGTACTTATTAGTTGTACTGTGTAGGGGGTGGCAGCAGATGTCAGTGGTATGGGTCCCTTAGTATCATTACCAATGTGTCTGTATGTCCATAGACTGGTCCCCCCACTTCATCTGGCGTAGTCCAGAATTGTACTAAGGTGCTCTTGGCTCTAGCAGTGCTGCAAGTTATTGACAACTAAATCATTACTGATTCCACAGTCTTCCTTCCCTATGATAAACCGACTGCACTGCATGCTAAGGTTGAGAACACCATAAAATAGTACAGCTCAGATGGCTTAGTGCATATATGCTTTGACTATTGTGTACAGATTCAAGGGCTGTATATTTTGTTGCAGGCCAGGTGTATATTATTTCCTGTACATAGCATGCCTATATGCGCTGTCATTACAGTAGCAAGGGGTGTGAGTATACTGCATGGGACACGTGTATACATGGGTGTTGGACATGTGATATGCACTCACACATCCATTGTACAACAGCTACACTACATGGAGACACATATAATATACCAGACATTTGGCTATTAAAATAATGCTAATTAGTTACCTTTCCTGTAACTAGTCTAGTCCAGATACAGAATTGCTGTATCCAGGACTGTATGTTAGCTTCTGAGTGTTGCCCAAGTCTGCTCTTCAATGTGTCATTTAGGTATGTTAGTTCTCGTCTCTCCTGCACTTTCAATAGTGTATTACTGTAGCACTTTACCAGACGTCTTGTAGCAAGTATTTTACCACACAGACATGGTAACGGCACTAAGCGTTCTATGAGGAAACAGTTCCAGTAATTATTATTAATGGCCACTCCTCCAAGCATGTCTATAGGTCAGTTCCTATTAACCTGCTGAACTTGGCCACCCAGAGGCACTGTCGTAACTGCCTCATATACACTGACAACTCTCACCTCCTACCTCTTTACACTCAGACTTGCATGAGATGCACCTTTACATCCAAATTGGAAGCCACACACTCCCCAGCCAAGACCAGAATATTTGGTCAAGAGAAGACGGTCAGCACTTTCACCACACTACATGGAACACATAGCCCTCCAGAACACACACCAGCATTGCCTTCATATAAAACTACAAACCAAACACCCACTTTTGTGGAGGCTCTCAATGAAAAGCTGCACAAACAGCAGAGACCTCCAAGGCAGACATGCACTCCACCACCACCACACAACACTAATCACAACACATATATCTCCTAAACAGTGAGCCACTCAACCAAAGTGCCTAAGGCAAAACAGCATGGCCAAAACAATAGACATAACTGACTTGATAGTGAGGAACAGTGATGTCCCACTCAGTAGGTTGAAAAGGAAGAATGTTACAGTCAGCTGGCTGTTGGCACCAGGATCTGCCACATAACACACACACTGAGGTCCCCCCAAAACAGGTACCTATATGACTCTGTCATTGTACATGTGGGTGTGAATGTCCTGAGATATACCTCCCTGGACTATATGGAAACAGACATGGAGGAGCCCGCTGACTATGTAGCCCAGGCAGGTATGACCCTAGCCCTGAGCAGCATCCTACCATCACTCAGAATGATACCACAGTACAAGCTGAAAATGATTGTTCTCAACAATTGGCTACATCTCTGGTATCATATTAAAGGGTTCCACTTTCTGTGCGCTTGGGATGACTTGTTTGACAGACTGTGATCCTTTGCCACAGATGTCCTGCATCTGTCACTCCTGGTCTTCCAGATACTGGTCAGGGCTCTTGCTACCCCTATAATGACTTTTTAGGCAGTGTTCCACAGACCACATTAACACTGTAACAGCTACAATTAAATGTAATCTTAGGATCATGCTCCTCAACACTAGAGGTATACATTTAAAAATGCACTCGCTCAAAGCAATCCTTAAACTGGAAAACATCAACATTGTGCTGTAACAGGGAACTGGTTCAAGAAAGCACACCTGCACTACCAGGCTATCACTCATTCCACACCTGTGTGGCCCCGAAGTTGGACTGCAGTTGCAAGGGTGGTGGTGTTTCAATATTCATAATGGATGTGCACACCTCTAGACTGTTAGCACAATATAATGCTTCTGAGATACTTCAGGTGCAGCTAACATTGGCTAAGACAGCAATACGGTCATGGCCTGCTGTAGGTCCACAAACATGGCCCGAGACTCACACTCCCCATTCCTAAGCACCCTGTGGAATATTAAGTTCCAACCTAACACTCTCATACTGGCCAACATCAGCTATCCCACCATTAACTGGAAAAACTACTCATGTACCAATACACTTGGCCAGTGCTTTCTGGGATTCATTGATTCCAATGCCCTGGACATGCTTATTCTTACTCCCACTAGAGGAATCCAGATCCTTGATCTGGTCATTACTAACATGGGCGAATGTTGCTCTACACCAATAGTCAACTCCTCCCTGGTTAGTTACTAACACAAACTAATCACATTGGAATTCCACATCCCTCCCACCCCCCACAAAGGTAACCAACATGAAATCTTCTCCAAAGCTAACTTTGGGCACATACAAACAGAGGTGGCTAGCAGCATAGCACCCATGCAGATGGAGACTAGTTGCATGACCGCAGAATCTTACACCAATGCACTGTACGAACATACACACAAATGCATAGATCTCACCATACGCAATACAACCAAGATGCTCTCCTCAGAAATAAGGAAGCCATTCTGGTGGTCCACTGCCATAAAGAAAACCCTACAACAGAAGGAGGAACTTCATGTGGAATAAGGTGATGTCCCAAGTCTGGGAATACTCCCTTATCAGCCTCAACCAAAGGTTGTGATCTCTCCTCAACACCTGTAATGGTACCTATGACAACATGATTGCAGCAGATAGTGGAGACAGCCACAGGGCCTTCAGTAGAAATATATAGCATCTCCACAGCACAGAAGCATAACCATCAGATTATGTATGCTTGTATCTGTTGAGGTGGTGCTTTGTTTTGGTTTCCAGACATTCACTGTAAAATGCACTACAGTGATATTTATATATATGTTAGCAAGAACAGTGTTACTACAACAACCTTCTCAGCTTATCTACTCATATCATTTGGATATGTCTCTATTGTCATGCCTTTGCCCACCACTTTGTCTGACTTGTTCCATATTCATTGCACTACAGGGTTTTGAGCATACCTCTCCACTGCCAGGCTGTTTGAAGACTGCCCAGATGTTTGGCCCTTACTTTGTTACTGTTCCACAGTTTCTTTGCATTTCTCTGGGTAACACTGTTATGATGCAAGGATTTATGTCAGTGAAGACTGTCATACATGTCATTTCCCATCCACATATTCTCTGCTGATACAGTCCCTGTTGTTGTGCAACTGTTCAGTTATGACAGCAATATTCCAATTCTGTCCGTATATGTGGCCCATTCCAGTAAAGACTGACATACATGACAATTCCCATCCCCATATCATTCCGACAGTTCTGCCGATACAGTCCCTGTTGCTGTACAGCTGTTCAGTTATGACAGCAATATTCCAGTTCTGTCCATATATGTGACCCATTACCCACCCCTTGTACAGCCTTTCTTCATTAGTCTTGCACTAAGAGGTTGATACGTGTGATTCTGAAGTATGTCTGCACTGCATGTTATATGCCTACATACATACATACATACACACACATATATATATATATATATATATATATAGAGAGAGAGAGAGAGAGATAAAGAGATATATGTGCCTCCCACACCCAGCCTACTTTAATATTCTCACTCCGAGATCGCACTACAGTTGGGGTAAAGGGCATATACACTGGCAGTAGTATTTTCGGCAAAATGGTTTTTCGGCAATTTGGACCCTATGTCAGAATTTGCGGTGAAATGACACTGATTCACACACACACACACACACACACACATATATATATATATATATATATATATATATATATATATATATATATATATATATATATATATGTGTGTGTGTGTGTGTGTGTGTGTGTGTGTGAGAGAGAGAGAGGCAGAGGTGTGTACTAGGTTAATGGTCCTGGAGCCTTTATAAGCCTAGCCCATAGGATTACCCTGGCATCATGCCACCCAGTTCCTAATGCTTCTGTTGAGTAGAGCCACTGGAGTGATCCCCAGGGTGAATCTCCTATTTCCACTCCACTCATCTAGATTTCTCTTGAAGAGGGCCAGTGAGGTGCTCTGCTTGATGTGTATGGGAAGTTTATTCCATAGCATGGGCAGTCTCTAGGTTGTGAACCTGTCCCTACTGCATGTGCTGTTGATTGTGGTAATGAGGTTGAGGTTTCTGGAGCATGTGCTGCAGAGGGATTGGGTTTTCTGTAGATGTAGGATTTCTAACAGAGCTGGGTCACACATGGCTTTGTAAGTCAAGCTGCAATCACCTCTAAGTAGGCAATATGAGACAGAGACTAGTTGGATTTGTTTAAATCTGTTCATATGGGACAAATGTTTAGGGCTAGGGTCCTCTTTGTGAGGTACATTTGTGCCATCTTCAGTTGTAGCAGGTGTCTAGTGAGGTACGTGCCAAATGAGGCGTTATACTCGATGATTGGCTTAATGAGGGGAGAGTGTAGGGAGACAATGACCTCTTACTTCCTGGATGCAAAACCCTTAGTAATGAAATGTGCCACATAGCAGGACTTTCTGACCACAGTGACAATGTGGTGGTCAGAATAGAGGTTGCTGTTAACCTCTGTCCCCAGATCTGTTATAACGCCGTCTATGTTCAGTAGACTACCATCAATGTGGTAATTCAAGGGGAACTGTGATTTTACCAAGGGGATGATGACACATTATTTGGTTTGAGCTTCAGGCCATGGTTCTGACACCAGTCATTGGTCTCATTGAGGCATTTCTATAGAATGTCAACATCACTTGGGGAGTTAATTATAGCCCCAAACTTGCATTTGTCAGCAAACTTTGTCAGCCACAGTCCCTTCATGTTGGCCTGGACATCAGAGTAGTAGATACCAAACAGGTGAGGACCCAGGACCGAACCCTGTAGGACTCCACTCATGACTGGTCACCAGTCTGACTTGGAGACAGCTACTTTCACACTGTGGTTTCTATCTGTTTGCTAGTTTGCACCCCAACTAGTGATATAGGTGTTGGAGCCTAGCTTAGTGTGTGTTTCTATGATTCATGAGTGGGAAATGGTACCCTTTCTGGACAATACCTTATGTGTGGCCACCATCTCTTTTGTGTATTCCTGACACATCAGTGGGATGACATGAGGGAATGGGGTCACTACATTATGCAAAGAACATGCATCGCAGACTTGTGATATTTGTCTCAAACTATGTTAGCAGTAACAGTATTTGCACAACAACTTCCTCAGCTTATCTACTCACATTATTTGGATATCTCTGTATTGTCATGCCTTTGTCCACACGCTTTGTCTGGCTTGTTCCAGATTCAGTGCACTAAAGGGCTCTGAGCATACCTCTTCACTGTCAGGCTGTTTGCTGCATTTCCATGTGTATAGATTCATAGGTTAGTACTAGGCTAAATGTCTTTGCAAGCCTAGTTGATTATTCCTTGTGAGACTCAAACCCTGCACCTTGTATTTGTAAGTCAAACACCTTAATCATTAGGCCACTCTTCTCCTTTAACCACTTTGCTAAATTAACTTTGGAGACTGGTTTTCCCCAACCTGTTGGAGGCAAAGGAGATGGACATCTGATCTGTTTTTTTTCTAAAATCCTTTGTCTTAGGGTGATCAAAATGAAGCGGTTTATGCACAACCATGAGATGAAGTATGTATTCTCCTTGGCTAGAAGAATTTGGGAAGACAACAAGTAAGCTGATGACATGATTAATATTTGTCTACAAAGCTACTTTGGGCAGAAAGGAAGGACTAGTATGTAATGCAACCATCTTTGTGGAAAACCAAGTAGGGGGATTTTAAAGAGAGTGCTTGGATTTCAGAAACTCGCCTAGCTGAAGTAATGGCCACTAGAAAATCCATTTTTTCAAGAAGGAAACTTGATAAAAGGCTTGGCGAAGGCTCAGAGGGGGTCTGAGTCAAACCCTGCTGTAATAGCGTAAAATCCCATGGTGCAGTAGGATCTTTAACTGGAGGTCTAAGCAAAAAAGTACCTTTAAGGAATGCTTTGAACAGTCTGGAAGAAGCTGGGGGGGGGGGGGCATTATAAGCCAGTATGATAATTTGACATTTCTGCTCACTGAACTTTGACAGTGGAAAAACTAGCCCCTTCTTGAAAAACTGAAGCAAGGTCATCTAGTATAGCAGGAACAGGTGCAGTGAAAGGATTCAACTCTCTGATGGGCCCAAGAAGCAAATCTTTTCTATTTACTCATGTAAATTTTTCTAGTGGAGTCTTTTTGGAATGACAGTAGAATCTGGCAGACCGGGTAGGAAAGCCTGATCTGGCTAAACATTAATGGATTTGTATAAACCATCCTGTCAACTTAAGGCTTGTAATGTCTGGATATGTCACTCCAAATGGATGAAAGATTAGATCTGAACTGGGATTCAAAATCCAAGGCGAATACAGATGAGACCACAGGAAGAGAAACTACACTTGGAAGCCAAAAAGGAGCAATAAGGATAGCCTTGCTCTTCAACTGAAGTGCTTTCTGAAGAAATTTGGGGATAGAGTTAAAGGGTGATAAGCACAAAGGAGACCAGAGGGCCAAACATAGACTACAGCAACTCTGTGTAGGGGATCAAGGCAAAGAACCTGCTACACTTGTTATAGGAAGCATAAATAGATTGCCACAAGGTTGACCCCACTGACAAAAAATATTCTCCTCTACCAATTGATTGACAGACCACTTACTGAGTTTATCTGCTAGCACGATGGATTTCCCTGGGATGTGCACTGCCTTAAAGTGGTTAGAGGAGATCACTCTTATTGCCCCTCGACAAAGGGGCTAGGATCAGCCCCCCATTTGCTGATGTACCAAACTAATTACATGTGGTTGGTTTGAATAGGAATCGTCCTCCGAGGAAAGGAGCCCTGAAAGGCCTCAAGGCAGGAGCACCGCCCTCAACTCCAGGACATTAATATGCAGACTGGTCTTTTCTGGGGACCACATGCCTTGGGCCAGCTATCCAAATAAATACCCATCCCAAATGTGAGGCATCCATGGTCACTGTAGCTCCAAGTGTGGAAATACAAAGGGGCTTCCCTGACAAATTTCATTGAACTATATCCACGAAATTAGGGAATTCCTGCAAACCTGGGAAAGTTTATCAGCCAGGACAGAGGCTGTAGAAGAACTGATCATTGTACAGCTACAGTCCCACTGAAGAACATGCATATATAATCAAGCCAACAGGACCAAGGCTATAGCACCCACTACTGAACCTAAAGTCTGAAGGACCAGTCATTGCTTTGGGAGAAAGGTCCATACATTGACACCACTACTGACTCTATCTCAGTGCCAACTACTATATGGGACTAATCTGGAACAACTATTGTATGGATTCTTATCAAATTGACCATACTGCACTGTGGCCTGAAGCTAAGGCAGTTTAATCTGTCATTTTTGATCCATGTGTTTTTATTACTTTGAATGTATTGTATGCTTGTATACTTTAGCAGTTTATCTGATATGTCTGTTATCTTGTCTTCTATCACACTGTAAGCATTATATTGTTCATAGGTTCATAGGTAGGTACTAGGCTATCGGCCCAAGGCCCTACGTAAGCCTAACCAGCAAGGTTCCATAGCTTATGCCACCCAAGAAATTATTATTATTATGATTTATCTCAGTGGAGCATTTCAACCCCGTGCTTCCACTGAAAATGAGCACTCTTTGGCCCAGTGGACCTTCCTGGTCAACAAATGCAATAAATAAAATAAATAAATTGGTTTAGTTCCACAGTTTATTTGTATTCATCTGCTAAATCAGTGTGATGATCCCAGGATTTATGTCAGTGAATAATGGCATAACAGGTAATTTCCCAGCCACATATCTTTCAGACGGTTCTGCTGACCTGCACCCTTTTGCTGTACAACTGTTTAGTTCTGACAGCTATTTTCTACATATGTCCCTATATGTGCCCCATTTCTCTCCCTTTGTACAGACATTTTGTACATATTTATTTTGGTTAGACATTGATAGTTATGTTTCTGGGTTATGCACTGCATGTATTGTGAGTACACTTATATATTTTGTAATATATCTATACATATATATGTATATATAAATATATACATGTATATGTGCCTTCAATCATGTATTTATATGTGTATCTCTATTAGGTATGTACGTTTCCATATATATGTCTATCTGCAACACATGATTGATTCTACAGAGCTTTCACATGGTGGTGGAATACCTTTATTGCATGACAACTTTGGAAGAGCAACAGTGACTTGTACAGCTCAGATGGTGTACTAGTATGGGGCTATGACTGTGGCGTACAGGGTCCTGGGTTAATGATTTTGGAGTGACAGTTTTATTTCCATTAATGTTAAATAACCAGACTCCATGATATGGTAGGTACAGCGTCATGATATGCTATGTCTCAAATGGCTTAGTGCTTGAGTACTTTGACTATGGTGCACAGGTTCTATGGCTTGAGACTTGGGCCTGGCATATTTTTCCATTAGTTTAAATAACCAGTCTGCATGATATGTTAGGTAAACATCATGCTATTCTATGTCACCAATGGCTTAGTGATTATGTGTTTGACTATGGTATACGGGCCCCTAAAGTTGGGGCTGACATTTCTTTTCCATTAATTGAAATGACCAGACTGCATGATATGGTAGGTAAAACATCATGCTATTCTACATCTCAAATGGCTTAGTGCTTAGGTGCCTTGACTGTGGTGTGTTGGCTCCTGGGTTAAACAGTTCGGACTGATAGTTTTATTTCCATTAATGTTTAATAACCAGACTGCATGATATGTTAGGGAAACATCATCAAATTCTACATCTCATATAGCTTAGTGATTAAGTGCTTTGACTATGGTATATGGACTCCTGGTTTAAAAACTTGGGACTGATGGTTTTATTTCCATTAATATTTAATAACCAGACTGCATGATATGTTAGGAAAACATCATAAAAATCTATGTCTCAAATAGCTTAGTGGTTAAGTGTTTTGACTATGGCGTACAGGCTCCTGGGTTAAACACTTGGGACTGATGGTTTTGTTTCCATTAATGTTTAATAACCAGGCTGCATGATATGTTAGGAAAACATCATAAAGTTCTATGTTTCACATAGCTTAAGTGCTTTGACTATGATGTATGGGCTCCTGGGTTAAACACTTGGGACTGGCATTTTATTCCATTGTTTAATAACCGGGCTGCATGATATGTTAGGAAAAACATAATTAAATTGTATGTCTGATATAGCTTAATGGTTAAGTGCTTTGACTATGGTTTATGGGGTCCTGGGTTCAAGATGGGAGACTGACACTTTTTTTTTTCCATTAATGTTAAGTAACCTGAGGGCATGATATGTTAGGTAAACATCATAATGTGCTACTCCTGTAATGACTTAGTGGTTATGTATGTGTGACTATGGTGTATGGGGTCCTGGGTTCAAGAACTGTAAGGGCTGTTTAGTTTGCTGCTGCACTTTATACTTTATTGCAGAGGGGGACTAATATAAAATAAATTTAACATTTGTGTTATAATTATTTTGCTAGGGGTATGGACATTCTTTCTGCACCATTATCTGTGGGGAGCTGTGTGAACATTAGGGGACTGACAAAGGCTTTGCATTGGCTTTGCCCTGCACACATTAGGGGACTGACAAAGGCTTTGCATTGGCTTTGCCCTGCACACATTCTGGGGTAACATTTGATGATGGGGGCACGAATAGGACAGTGTTTATATATTTGCTTACATACTAGCGGACTTGTATGTGTATGTGCTTGTGCAAACATTTCTTTCTTTTTTATCCATGGACACTAACGTAGTGTCCATGGATAAAACACTTTTGCTGCTGCAGACTTCCATGTAGGGGCCACGTATATTGTGAGAACTCTGCTCTCAGACACACACCCCTGCACTCATACACAGCTCTCTATCTGGGTAGCACTACAGCAGCATGCCTTTATTAATATTAAAGGCACACTGCTGCTTTACATGGACATGAAATGCTCAGTGCAAGAAGAGCTTCTTCTTGCACAGAGCATACGTGAATCCTGGGGTTCAGTATTCTGATATAATTCAATAAAAGTCACCTCATCCCAATTATTTTTTTTCTCTGATGCCCTCCAACTCTGTCATTAAATTCCCCAAAGATTCTTTGCAGGGTACTCTGGACATGACCCTTCACTGGGTGGTGCCCACAACTCCTCCAGAATTGTATTCATCATTTATGCCCACAGAGTGAAGGATCCAATGGGTAGGGATGAGCCTGAAACCTGGGAGACATCATTCTTGCACTGGCTGGTTAATGACCTCAGCTGTGGAGATGGCTCTTGCTGTGATAAGACACCATTGCTGCTTCTTGTGCTAGCCTGAGATATTGTATAAGTCTCCTTGTCTCCAATAGAGGTCACACAGACTATCCCTCTCAATGTCTCCCTCTGACAGAACCTGCCATTATCTGTTTCACATCTATCCTTGATGCTGTGTCACCAGTGCTGCGGATGGATGCCCTGTCTCTGTACATCTGGCTGGCTCACCTTTTCTGAGCTTGTTATAAAATCATCAGCAAAAGTCAGATCCTGTGCTAAAATTCAAACCTTATAGCATGCAGTGGGGTAAAGCACAACACCAAAGATGGTGCCACAACAGAAAATATTGGTTGGCTAGATCCCAGTCACTTCAGTTGTTTCTCCTTCTCTTCAGGATGAATTTAGTCCTGCTTAATGCATAATTTACCCTCTCTGCTTTCTTAAAATGTACATTGTTTATTTCCCAGATCTATCAAGTCATGACTGCCTTGCTTTTGTCAGTATGCTTAAGTGAAGCAGAATGCATCAACTTTGCACATATGAACATAGTTAACAATGGTTTTCTTTCCCTAGTTCTTCTACAAAGGCAACTCATGTCAGTCACTTTATTATGCTTTTTTTACTTTTCTGTCTCATTTTTGAGAAACCTGCTTCTGTGAGCCCTTTTCTGAGTAGCCCTCTATTTTGATCTTACAAAGGGAAACCTGGGAGTTTTGTTAGGTTCCCTTTGTACTGTTAGTCAGTTTTGCTATGAATTCAGTCATCTCTGTCTCCAGTCATCCTATAGTTTAATGGCTAGAATTTTATGACAATCTTCCACAAAGGGTGCTAAGGGCTCTTCCCTTTCTGTTCTTACACTTACTTCTTATCTAACTTAACAAGAATCTGTGAAGCATGGAAAGCATTGAACTGTAAGAAGCAAGCTTTTCAACAAAAAGGGAAGATAAAATCTTCTATTTCAATTCAGCTTAAATATTTTCATTTGCACTTATAGTGACCTGTGTGGTGATACTATTATTATTATTGTTATTATTATTGTTATTATTATTGTTGTTGTTGTTGCTATTATTATTGTTATTATTATTGTTATTGTTATTATTATTGCTGTTGTTATTATTGTTATTGTTATTATTATTATAGTTATTGTTATTATTATTGTTATTATTATTATTATTATTATTATTGTTGTTGTTGCTATTATTATTGTTGTTATTATTATTGTTATTGTTATTATTATTGCTGTTGTTATTATTGTTATTGTTATTATTATTATTGTTATTATTATTGTTATTACTGTTATTATTATTATTTTTATTATTATTATTATTTGTATTATTATTGTTATGATTATTATTATTGCTATTATTGTTATTATTGTTATTATTATTAGTATTATTATTGTTATTCTTCTTATTATTATTGTTGTTATTATTATTATTGTTATTATTATTGCTATGATTATTATTGTTGTTATTATTGTTATTATTATTATTATTATTATTATTATTGTTGTTGTTATTATTATTGTTATTATTATACTTTTCTGCATTATGTGTGTTAATCAAAAAGTTATCGCTTAGCATTTTTAGTTTGTTCTTTGATTTTGTCACATAGCTTCATTTGCAG
This sequence comes from Protopterus annectens, assembly GCF_019279795.1. Taxonomy (NCBI): domain Eukaryota; kingdom Metazoa; phylum Chordata; order Ceratodontiformes; family Protopteridae; genus Protopterus; species Protopterus annectens. Next base: position 1,543,052,694 of record NC_056726.1, read on the forward strand.
TTTTGAGAAAATTGTGAATTTCTGTAAGAGCTAAGCTTTTTTGTTTTATATACATTGAACTGCACGTCTGTCCCCATAAGAAGAATTACTTGAAAAAGATATATGGTTGCATTTTGAACTCAGTCCGGGGCCTTAGGCTTGTGGTTCAATTTGCAGTTGTGGGAGACTTGTGAACTACTGTTGGATCTTGGCCTCATTTAGTCATTTAGTACTGAATTTTTCAATAAACAGCATTACTTCTAAATCTCTGCTTAATCTAGTGCCTTAGACAGTAGTGGGATTGCAACAGAGGCAGTATTGTGATTTTTGCTGCAGGTTTTTGCATCTGTGCTTGTACAGCTGTTTACATTCCAGTTGTGTTGCCCAAGTCTTAAAATCTGCTTATCATTTGCTTTATTAAAGTTGCATTGCAGTGCCTTTCTGTTTGTTACATTTACTACTGTTTATCCCTTGTTCTTGTATCTGATACATTGTTAAAGTCCTCCCAGCCCCCACTGATATGTTCCGTACTGCTCTCCCTGCTTTTCCACAAACAGTATTACTGGTAAATCTGCTTGGAATGGTGTCAGTAATGGGATTACAATAAAATAAAATAGTGGCAGTGCTGTATTTCTTGCTGCAGGATTTGTGTTTCTGTGCTTCTATAGCTATTTAATTTCCAATTTTTCTGATAGAGTTTCATGCTCTGCTTATCATTTGCCTGCTTAAAGTTGCTTGTTATGTTGTTGTTTTTCCCTGCTTTTGTGTCGACCCCAGCCCCCAAATGATATGCTGCCTCTATAAATTTGAAAAGTTTGGATGTCTCTTAGCTCATTCCCACTGAGCTCAGTGAAGCTTGGGATCCTCAGAGTGTTGGTACATTTTTGTTGCATCTAGTGACATCCAGGCTGGGATAAGTACTTTTATTTGAAAATCTGTACTTCTATAAGTTGTGTACCACCATTGATTTCCTGAAACTTGCAGGCCCAGAGATTCCTGCACTTTGTAAAAACGATGTCCCACTCAGCAGGCTGAACAAGGAGAAAATTACAGTCAGCTGCCTGTCGGGTGCCAGGATCTGCCACATAACGCATGCACTCAAGTGACTCCACAACAAGTACATATATTACTCTGTCATTGTCCATGTTGGAGTGAATGACTTGAGATGTACCTCCCTGGACTACATGAAGAGAAACATGGAAGAGCTCTCGGATCATGTGGCCCAGGCAGATATAACCCTAGCCCTGAGTAGCACCCTGTCTTTGCCCAGAATGATACCACAGCATAAGGACAAAGTGATTGACTTCAACAATTGGCTAAGCTTCTGGTGTTATTCAAAGGGGATCCAGTATCTGTCTGCCTGGGATGACATGATCAACAAACCATGATGCTTTGCCATAGATGGTCTGCACCTGTCACCCCTGGGATTCAGGTTATTGGCTAAGGCTCTTGCCACCCCTATACTGCCTTTTTTAGGCAAGGCTCAAAGGACAAAACCACCACCGTAACAGGTAAAAGTATGCAAAATATGAAGGTAATGCTACTCAATGCTAGAAGCCTAAACCTGAAAATGCACTTTCTCCAGGCACTCCAAAAAATGGAGAACATCGATATCTGTGCAGTAACTGAGACCTGGTTCAAGGCTGCAGAGAGCACCCCTACAATACCAGAATACAACTTTTACCACAGTTTTCGGCCACCAAACAGGACTGAAACACTAAAGGTGGAGGAGTATCCATATTCACCAATGATATTCACACCTCCAGGCTAGTTGCCCAAAACAATGCATCTGAAATTCTGCAGGTGCAACTAACAACACTAGGTAAGACTGCAATCCAAATTGTAGCTTGCTACAGATCCCCCACTATGTCCCAAGATTATCACTACACCTTTCGAAACATACTGGAAAATATTAAGATACAACCAAACACCCTAATACTTGGTGATTTCAACTACCCTGCCATTAGCTGGGAAAACTACTCATGTACCAACACCTTTGTCCAACAGTTCTTGGAATTCATAAATTCCAATGCCCTGGATCAACTAATCCATAGTCCCACCAGGGGCTCCAATATCCTGGACCTAGTCATTACCAACATGGGAAATCGATGCTCTACACCAGAGGTCACCCCCCCCCCCTCATTGGTTAGGTCTGACCATAAGCTAATCACCTTTGACATCCACATCGCACTCCCACCCCCCAGTAAGGAAACATCCATAAAAACTTCTCCAAGGGCAACTTCATGCTATCTAAGTCAGAAGTGACAAGCTTTATGACACCCATGCAGGCGAGGACTGAAAGTTCAACTGCCGAATCCTACACTAAGGCACTGTATGAGCACATCTACTCATGCATGAATCATGCCATCCCAAATAGAACCAAGATACTCTCCTCCAAAAAACGGAAGCCAATCTGGTGGTCCCCTGTCATAAACAAAGTATACAAAAGAAGGAAGAAACTGTTGCAGAAAAGCGGAAAATCCCAGGATGCAAAAAACTCCCTTACCAGCCTCAGTAAGAAGCTGAGATCCCTCATAAAATCCTCCAAAGCTAGTTATGAAAATAAAATTGCCAAAGATTCCAAAGAAAACCACAAGGCATTCTATAGCTATGTCAAGAATCTAAATGGCAATGCTCAGATTTGCTCTGAGCTACAACAGAATGGCATTAAATATACTTATCTCAAGGACATTGCCAATATCCTGGCAGATCGATTCAGTGCCAACTTCACCCCCCCCACCACCTAAAGGGCCCATCTCAATACAGAAAGATTGCCAAATTCCAGTATTCACAGACACACAGGTAAAACCCACACTCTGTAAAGCTAAGAATCCATGGGACCAGATGACACCCTGGGCTGTGTATTACATGAATTACAAAATGAACTGGCACCTCACCTAAGTGTCATGTTTAATCATAGCCTCACCTCAAGCTTTGTGCCCACTGAATGGTGCACAGCTACAGTTATCCCACTCCACAAGTGGGATCCAACTTGGATCCTGGGAACTGCCATCCCATCAGTCTGACGAGCCTGATCTGCAAGGCCATGGAACGTATTATTAGTGAACTTATAAGCAAAGATATTGGCAACCTTCAAAGACTGGACCCCACCCAGTTTGGGTTCGTGAAGGGCTGGTCATGTCTCCTGAACCTGATTGACTTCTTCGAATCAGTCTCCAGAGACATGGACGAGGGTAAGACAGTCCACACAGCCTATTTTGTCCTCGCCAAGGCTTTCAACACCATCCCCCACTCTGGAATCATAGATAAACTTACTAAGCTGGGCATAAATCTCTATGTCACTGAATGGGTAGCCAATTGGCTTACTGACAGAACCCACACCATAAAAGTAGCTGACTCCAAATCCAGCTCCAGACAAGTGACAAGTGAAGTACCTCATGGTTCAATCCTTGGACCGCTCTTGCTTGGCATCTACTTCTCTGAAGTACAGGCCAACACTGAGGGACTCTGGCTGACAAAGTTCATAGATGACTGCAAACTGGGAGCCATTACTGAATACCCAAATGATGTGGATATTCTACAAAAGGGTCTTACAGAAACAGATGCTTGGTGCCAGAGCTATGGGCTCAAGCCCAGTGCCAAGAAGTATATAGTTATCCCCTTTGGGAACAAACATGTACCCATAAATTACCACATAGGTGGCAGTACACTAAACACTGAAAGTGTGATAAAGAGACTTAGGAACACAGGTGGACAGTGGTCTCACCTTCAATAACCACATTACCACAACAGTCAGGAAGTCCTTCTATATGGCACACCTCATCACTAAGGGATTTTCATCCAGAAAAAAGGAGGTCATTGTCCCACTGTACTCATCCCTCATTAGACCCATCATACAGTACAATGCCCCGTTTGGTATGTACCTCACAATACATCTGCAACATCTGGAAAAGCTACAGAAACACCTAAGTCAAAGAATCACAGGTCTAGTGCAGATGCCCTATGCTGACCGACTAAAAAAACTCCAGCTATACACTGTCACATATCGTCTACTCAGAGGCAATCTCTGCTTAACATACAAGGCCATATCAAACCCAATGCTGTTTGACATGCTACACTGAAGAAATCCCAATCCATCAGAGCCACACACTCCTGGGATCTAAACCTTGTCATCACAATTAACAAAACATGCTGGAGGGATAGGTTCCTGACCCAGAGACTCCCCATACTCTGGAATAGACTGCCCATACATGTCAAGCAGAGCACCTCCTTGGCCGTCTTCAAAAGGAACATTGATGACTGGATGGGAGATAGAAAATTTACCCTGGGGATCACATCAGTCACCCTGATAGACAGGGGTCGAGGGAAGTAAATAGTGTGGGAAGAAATAGCCAGGGAATTGCTATGGCTAGGCTTGTATAGGCCCTAGGGCCGATACTGTAGTACCAACCCATGAACCTAACCTATCATGGCCACACTGGACCAGTTTGTACACCCACTAGAGTTGCAAACATATTGGATCTGGTGCTCAGAAATATGACATAATATCCTCACTCCCCCCTCATGGAGTGTCCTGTCTGGTAACATCAAACTATAAAGCCATCCCCTTTGAAATAAAAATCAATGTTGTGACACCAACAAACTTTGTAACAGTTTGGAACTACTGTAAGGCAAACTACTTGTTGTTAAGCAATCACCTGACAAAATTTCAAGCCCCTCCCAACCCAGAGAATACAGTTGACTGTACAGAATTGTACATAGAAACTCTGTGCAGTCTTGTTAAGAGATGCACAGAGATAGCGGTGCCTACCAGAATTAAACCCAGGAATACTAAATAACCAAACCACCTTGGTGGAATCCAAACATAAACAGATAGCATAATAAAAGGGAAAAAAGCCATAGATAAAATTAAGAAGTGCAATGCCCAACAGGATAAACATTCTCTTATTAGGCTGAACAAACAACTAAGAGGGCAAATGGAGTCTACCAAAGCCAGTTTTGAAGTAAAGATAGCCTCCCAGGCCATAGACAACTACATGGCTTTATTTAGATATGTCATAAATGTCAAAAGCGGGTACACAACAGTGCACAGAACTGATTGTTAATGGAGCCACTGACAAGGAACCAAAAAATATAGCAAATCTGCTGGTCAACAAATTCAGCTCCAAGTAATACCATCAAACATAACCCCTCAACTAGGGAGCAGATCCTAAATGAGCTCTGTACAGCTAAGAACACTGCATTGATGGGCATCGATAATACAGAAGCATACCTCATAAGTAGCCATGAGCATGACCTCTCTGAACTTTTGGAGTCACTACTTAACCATAGCTTCTAAACAAACTTTTTCTTTTTCAAAGAATTTTATTAAATAATTATTAAAATGAACAAATATTTTCATGAAATTGTAACATTTTTTCTTTAAAGTTAAAAAAAAAAAAAAAAAAAAAAACTGATACTAAACAAACTTTTTGACATGTGACTGGATGACTGCAGTGATCATTCCTCTGCACAAGGGAGGCACGTCAATAGACCCTGGGAATTACAGACCAATAAGTCTGACTAGTCTCATATGCAAAACCATGGAAAGAATTATCATAGATATGATTAATAATGACATAGAAAATCTTAAGTCACTGGATCTAGCCCAGTTTGACTTCGTCAAAAGCAGTTCATGCCTACTCAACCTGGTGGACTTCTTTAAAAAGGTCACCAAGGCAATGTATGAGGGCAAAATGGTGCATACATGCTACCTTGATGTGACTAAGGCATTTGATACAATACACTATTCAGGAATTCTAAACAAACTGATAGAATAAGACATTAACCCCTATATTACTCCCTGGATTACCAGCTGGCTCCATATAGGACCCAAAAGTTAGAATAGGTGAAACCACCTCCACAAAGAGGGCGGTCACTATTGAAGTCCTTCAGGCTCTATGATGGACCTATTGCTTTTTGGCATTTATTTTTGGAAGTCAAAGGCAATGTCAGATGCCTCTGGCTGACCAAGTTTACAAATGACTGTAAACTAGGAGCAGTCATAGAATCACTCAAAGACACTAACATCCTACAGGAAGGATTAACATAAAAAAATGACTGGTGTGAAAGCCATGGCTTAAAACTCAATGTAAAGAAATGCATAATAGTACTCTTTGAAAAGATGGCCATCCTAGGAAACTACTTCATTGATAACACACCCCTAAGTGGGCCCAGTAGTCAGGGATTTATGGATGTTTGTGGATAACAACCTGCTTTTCAACCAGCATATGTCTAAGGTAGTAATTAAATTGTTTTATGTTGCTCAACTTATAAGCAAGGATATAGTATCTTTGTCTAAAGAAGTCATCATTCCTCTATATTCTGACCTTATCAGATTCATCATTAAATACAATGCCTCTTTTGTTATGTACCATCCTGACCCGGCATGTGCAGCAACTGGAACTTCCACTGAGGCTTCTCACTGAAAGAATACAGACTATAAACAACAAATCTTTTACAGGTTGCCTTAAAGCCCTATCTCTATACTCAGTTTCCTTTAGTTGTGATCTGTGCAGGGATACAAAGCATCCTTGATCCTGCTCTGATGGACATTTTGCACATCCACAAAACCAATAACACCAAAAATCCTTAATCTAGAGACTTGTACCTTGCTTGTGACATAAGTGGGACTTATTGGAGAGGCAGGTATGTGTCTCTGAGAATTCCCTTCCTCTGGAACAGGCTTCCCATCCATATGAAGCAGAATTCTTTCCTAACCCTATTCAAGCATATCTTGGACCAGTGGATTAAAAATCAGAAAGGTCTAATGGACAGACACAGTCTATAAATCATACCCTAGCTTTCAGATACCTGTTAAAATAACCTGTAAGGATCAAAAAACTTATGGGATATAGTTGGAATGTATGGTTAGGCTTATGAAGGCCACAGCAGTTGTTAACCTAGCATACACATATGTACCTATGAACCTATTAATGTAGTTTTCTTTTAAGACTCAGAAATGGCCTTCTAATAGTTATAGGCTCTTTTACCCATTCCAGGCAAAGCCAGATTCCAGTTCCTTTTGTAGTTTCAATCCCTATCCCCTTTTCTATATGAAGTGTATTAACAAAGTGTATATACCTTAGAAATGCTTGATAAAATGTCAGTATGGTGCACTTAGGCTTGTCTTTAATAAAACCTTATTTTATTAGTTAATTATGCAGTGAACCTTATTTTATTGAAACAAGTCCAACACTGAATCTTATTAGCATAACAAGAACAACCTTTCTGAATTAAATACTGACTTTCTTATGAATTCTTTTTGTTGTAAATATATATATTTGCATTATAATTTTAGTACCATAATAACTCAAAATGATAAACTTGCCTAATTGCTCGAAAGTAATAACCATGACAGCTATGTAACTTCATAAGAGTAAAATGAATGTCAGAACCATTGTATATGCCTACAGCAAATAAAAGTTTCAGCCTATTGTGTAGTTAACAACTAAGAAAACTTTAAAGCCATTGTGCAATTACATTACAATAACAGAAATGAAACACCATTGTGTAGTTAACCTTTTTAAGAAGTAATGGTTATGCTCTTGTGTGATTTATTCATAGTAAAGAAACCTTGACTCTGTAACATAATTAATAAAGTAATGTACAGAGAAGTACCAATGAAGACTGATTTTATAATAAAGGATGTCTGCACTCTATTGTATAGCTGGTGCACATATTCCAGCTAAAGGTTTGCATACTTGTTCATCAGTCTGCTGTTAGTAAATTTATGAAGAATACCCTTGCAGAAGCATTGGTTTTGTAGTCTTCAAGGTATGAAGATTATATTACTGTAATAAATGAAGAGCCAAGGAAATTTTAAATAACGTTTCTCATGAAAAACTCAAAATTTAGTTTGAAAATCAGCTTGGAGTTCCTTTTTTTTCTAAAAAAAATTTTAAGAAAAATGAAACAAATGCTAAAGTCCAACACTACATAAAGGTGGAACACAGATAAAAATCTGGTAATTTTCTGGAAAAGCTTGAATGAAAATGAACTGCTCAGTGCCACCTACCACCTTAGAAATCATTAACTTCTACCTTTATATGGTGAAAACATTTAAAAAGGGCATCTTGCACATTTATGGTTAGGCTTATGAATCAAACAACAAAAAAAATTCCCCTGTCTTTTTATGAAAGTGACTTCTGTCCTTTATAAATGAGACTGGAGTAGGGTCATGTTCCACCCATTCAGCACCTAATATACCCTCCAGTCCTACCTGTCTCAATCAACATACCATTGAATGTGGATAACCATATTATCTCTACCCCATGCCAGAGATAGATGAAATCCTGACTGTGGCCCAGGAGACCTACATTTGATTAGTGACATACAGGGATGAAGGCCTGACTGTGTTCAAGGAGACCACTGTTTGATTAGTGATGTAGAGGGATGAAGGTCTAATTGTGGTCAAGGAGACCCGTGTTTGATTAGTGACACAGAGGGAAGAATTAATGACTGTGGCCCAGGAGACCTGCATTTCATTAATGACATAGAGAGAGAGACAAAGGCCTGACTGTGGGTCAGATGACCTGATTTTGTTAGTGACAGAGAGGCATAAAGTCCTGACTGTGGATCAGGAGACCTGTTTTTGATTAGTGGCATAGAAAAATGAAGTCCTAATTGTGGCCCAGGAGACCTAAGTTTGACCTGAGACATAGAGGGATAAAGTCTTGACTGTGCCCAGAATACCTTTATTTGATTAATGGCATAGATGGATGAAGGTGTGACTGTGGCCCAGGAGACCAGAGCTTGATTAGTGGCATACAGGGATGAAGTCCTGACTGTGGCTCAGGAGACCCAAGCTTAATTAGTGATATGGGCATCTGAAAGAGTTGGGCAGGGAAAGATAAGCTTAAGAAGTTAGTACTAGCTCACCAATCCTGGATGAGGGAGGTGTCTTGGCCTTCCACATTGGTAACAACTGCTGAACTGTACGTGATCATCCATGGAAGAGACCTTGTAAGCTCACTCTTGTAACACATGCACACCACTGAACTGGGAAAGGTAGAGGTGCATGGCAGAGTACACATCTCAACTAGCTAGGCAATTATTGGAAGTTAGTGAGCTATCTAATGGGAACTGCATTCTGGCCCACTCCCTATCACCCAATGTTCCCCACAGGGGAATGAATGAACTACTTGGATTTCCTGGGCAGGTGCAAATTAGTAGAGGGCTTTTGTCTATCCCAGACATGACTTGCTTTCACTCCCATAGAATAAATAAAGGTGACAGTAGGGGAAAGGTCATGCCAAATTTAGATAAGAAGAGGGAAATGTAGAAACCAAACTGAGCATTTAGATGTAACATGTAGCAGTTGTTGTGATGAGGATAAAGATGACTTAAGTGAGCTGCCAGATGCTGAGGCCAGTGGTCAACAGTTGCAAGCTCACCTTTTACGACTGGAAGATGAGCCTCATGTGGGTTTAATTTGTGTAGCAGATGTCTGGATATATTTCCCAATACTGACACTCCACAATAGGGCTAGGGATGGTGCTGCATACCTGAGGCACAATGCTTTTGAAGAGATGTTAAAATGAGATCCAGTCTCTCTGACTAGGGGACGGCTAAAACATATATTAAAGTCCTCATAATACTTACCCAAAAAGAAGAAGTGGTGAATTTCCACAGTGGTCTGGACAGATTCCCCCATCTGCATAAGTACAATCTCATGTCTCTTCTGAAAGTATGTCACAAGCAAAAGATGATTGCATCACCTGAATAGGTGTGTTGGGCATGTCTTGTCCTTCAATAGGTTCAGGTAAGGTAGTAGCAGGTTCAACAATCAAGAGAGCTAAATCATTGGATGTGGGTGGTAGCAATCACTCAATGGTCACCACTGCACAAGAGTGGCACTTTGCCTTCTAACTCTGTTACCATAAGACTGCCACTATTGTTGGTGTCTGATGTACCACTGACATAAACAATAGCCTGTTTCATAGCACAGGACCCTATAACCACAGCACTGATGAAATCATCATTATCTCCAGCGACTCTCTTTTTCCAATAATGTCTACTTCAGGGAGTCACATCAACTTTTGCCATTTCTCACAATTTGCTGCCACTTCACTACCTTATTCAGCAGTAATGCCTAACTGTCACTGGTCTTTTCTCATGCAATTCATTTGCCTCTTTGCTTGACAACCTTATTTCCTCTTGCCTTCATCTTGTTTCTCTAAACTGTTCTTCACCAGGTTGTCTTCTGCTTTCCTGGACATGTAACCAAAAAACACCTTAATCTGTTCTCTTTGAACAGCTCTGCAAATGGAGCTACTTTGGCTTCTGTTGCAATGTCTTCATTTTTTGACAGCCCCATATTGTGCATTTAACACTCATTTCAGGCACTTCATCTCCATCATTTGCAGCTTCCTGAACTGCTCTTCCTTCATTCCACAGGTTTCTGTACTGTGCAGTATAACAGGTCACACCACTACTTTGCACACTTTACCTTTCAGCTTCTTTGAGATTCTTCTGTCACACGCTACCCCTGTCACTCTGTACCAGTTGGCTGTAGTCCCTCTGATTCTAGCTTTGACTTCCTCATTCAGACTTTTCTTCTTCTCAACCACCCCAACCAGATACGTGAAGCTGTAAATCTGTTCCATTATTTCATTTTGTATCTCATTTTTCAGTTTTAACTGATTTCTCACATTTGCTGTCATGACAACTGTCTTGTCTGTACACAGTTTAATCCTATATTGCCTTCAACTTTGCATTACATTCACCTATTATTTGCAGTCATTCTTGGCCAGAGTCTGTTTGTAATCCCACATCATCTGAATACAGCAGCTTCACTTATTTGTCCACTCTGTTCTATTTGTTAATGAAGTCCATCACTAGTGGGCTCAAAGCTAAACCCTGATGGGCACCCAAACCCCTCTATGAATGCAAACACTGTTCTTAACGTGTACCATTGGGTCCTAATATATATCATACACTAATTCTATCAATGTTTCCATAGAAATGCCCAAATCTGATTTCTTGTGACCTTACCATATGCTTTCTCCAGGCCTTGGAATACCCAGATTGATTCTTTCCTCATCTTTAGCATCTTATCAACTATTTGTCTCTGACTACAAACACTGGGTCAGTTGTGCTGCATCCACACCTGAATCTAAATTACTCATCTCCCTTTCTGCTTCCTACTGCTTGCCACATTCATTTATTAATCACCCTTTCCAGCATTTTCATGCAGTGTAACAGACATTTAATACCACTATACTGCTCATTGTTGTGAATCTTCCCTTTGCTTGTGTACTAGTACTAGAATACTTATTCTCCAGTCATCTTTGATACTTTTATTTTCTCCATACTGTTATAAGTACTCTCTAAAACCACTAGTACTGGAATACTTATTCTCCAGTCATCTTTGATACTTTTATTCTCTCCATACTAAGTACTCTCTAGAACCACTAGTACTAGAATACTTATTCTCCAGTCATCTTTGATACTTTTATTTTCTCCATACTGTTATAAGTACTCTCTAAAACCACTAGTACTGGAATACTTATTCTCCAGTCATCTTTGATACTTTTATTCTCTCCATACTAAGTACTCTCTAGAACCACTAGTACTAGAATACTTATTCTCCAGTCATCTTTGATACTTTTATTCTCTCCATACTAAGTACTCTCTAGAACCACTAGTACTAGAATACTTATTCTCCAGTCATCTTTTATACTTTTATTCTCTCCATACTAAGTACTTTCTAGAACCACTAGTACTAGAATACTTATTCTCCAGTCATCTTTTATACTTTTATTCTCTCCATACTGTTATAAGTACTCTCTAGAACCACTAGTACTAGAATACTTATTCTCCAGTCATCTTTGATACTTTTATTCTCTCCATACTGTTATAAGTACTCTGTAGAACCACTAGTACTAGAATACATATTCTCCAGTCATCTTTGATACTTTTATTCTCTCCATACTGTTATAAGTAATCTCTAGAACCACTAGTACTATAATACTTATTCTCCAGTCATATTTGATACTTTTATTTTCTCCATACTGTTATAAGTACTCTCTAGAATCACTAGTACTAGAATACTTATTCTCCAGTCATCTTTGATACTTTTATTCTCTCCATACTGTTATAAGTATTCTCTAGAACCACTAGTACTAGAATACTTATTCTCCGGTCATCTTTTATACTTTTATTCTCTCCATACTGTTATAAGTACTCTCTAGAACCACTAGTACTAGAATACTTATTCTCCAGTCATCTTTGATACTTTTATTTTCTCCATACTGTTATAAGTACTCCCTAGAACCACTAGTACTAGAATACTTATTCTCCAGTCATATTTGATACTTTTATTTTCTCCATACTGTTATAAGTGCTCTCTAGAAACACTAGTACTAGAATACTTATTCTCCATTCATCTTTGATAGTTTTATTCTCTCCATACTGTTATAAGCACTCTCTAGAACCATTTCCCTTAACCTACCAAGCATCCCGATCATATCTACCATGACCTCATCCAAGCCTGCTGCTTTCCATGACTTTGTTTTCCTTTGTGCTGTTCTTACTTCTTCTAGGGTGGGCTCTTCTTCCTGTTTCATAATAGGCTGTGTCAGGGGCACTGCATCTTCTGTGGGGTTTTCTTCATTCAAAATCTGCTGGACTGGTATGCTGGTTGTTACTGTCATCCCTTATGAAGGATGTCTGATGACTGTCTTCTTTTTCTTTCTGACTTTGCCTTGCAACCTGACGATTTTTATGCCATCTACTCAGCCACTTTTCTGAAGATAGTACAGTGCCTTTGATGCCTTTTACATTGCTAATGTGACTTATTTCTCAGCTTCTTTGTTAGCCAAACAGTATTCTTTATTAGCCTGTGCAGAAGGCTGTAGGTTGTATTCCCATACTAGATGGATGGGTTGCTAACAGTGCACAATAAGGGGGTGCTGTACTCCTGACTGTATCATCCTTTGGATAAGATGTTAAACATAGGCCTCATCTTCTTCATTTAGTGGTTGCTCATGTGGCTGTTAAACATCCCATGGCATATTTCAAAAGCAGTAGAGGAAATTACCTAATGCCCTGGCCAAATTTCCCTTAGTAATGTAAATACCGCCTTGAGTGTCTTCTGAAAAAAGACCACTTGTCTAGTGGAACTAACCAGTTCAACGAAGGGTAAATAAATTAAAATAAAATAAAATTTTGTTAAAAAAAAGTGACAACAGGAACTCTTCCATGGCAGTCAGGGTGGTCTGCAGTGATGGCATACCTCTTAACTGTCCAAATTTTTGGAGAATGTCCAAATTCTTTCCTCATGTTTTTGGTCTGATACTCATATATTTTTGGTTTTCTGGCAAATGACTGGCAAATCATTGAGGATGAAGTCAGAAAATAAAGACAGTGATTTGAGTTTCAGACTTCATACCCTTTGGAAAATTCATGCTAATGGAAAACCTGTTATTCTATCACCCCTCTAAGTTTATAAGAGCAATATTTAAAAACATGCCCCTGGAGTATGGCCAGGATGCTAAAAGGTTGACAGCACACCTTATTAGCTCTGCTATTTAAGTTATATTTCTATCAGAAAATTTCTAATACTTGAATCGAAGACTATTTAAACCTACAGATTTATGTCTACTACAGTCCTTGGAAGTCTACATTAGAGTATTTTATCTTAATTCTTCAATTTGTCTGTCAAAATTTACTCAGAAAGGGCTCTAACCTTCAAAGAGCAGTTCCCAGAATCTATCAATGAAGAATGAAGAATGAACAACAATCTTTATTGACTACTATCTAAGACCTATCCTTGAAATTTAATAAAATGGACAATAAACAATATTCCTTTAAGGAGAAATCCACAAAAGAAATGGAACTGTTACAGGAAATGATAATTCAACAAACAATTCAGACTACCAGCATGGAAGATTCTTTAAATGACATGGAAAATAGAATTACAGAGCAAGAGTTTCAGCTTAATGTTCTCACAAAACAAAATACTTCCCTACAGAGTAATATTGATGACCTAGAAACCAGGTCCAGAAGAAATAACCTGCACATCTATGGATTGCCTGAAAAGATTGAAGGAGACATTAGGGTAAATTGTCTTACTACTTGGCGTACAAGCATTTTATATTTACCTGAGTTTCTTGCTTATGGGATTGAAATAGCCCCTAGGTCACTGGCAGTCCCTTCATCTCTTAACAAAGTAAATAAAAACCCAGTATCAATAATAGTAAAGTTTCTTTCTTCTCAAGATAAAGAATTAAAATAGAAAACAGCATGGTCAAATTCACCAGTCAAATTTAAGGATAATATAAGAAGATTTGATAATGACTACTCATCACCAGTAATTTCTAAGAGAAAAGAATAAATACCATTAATAAAAAAAACGAAGAAGACAGTTCAGAATTCATCCATTGTTTCCAGAAAGACTGAAAATCTTCTTTCCTAAGGAGCCAAAACATCTGATACATTGGATGCAGCTATATCTTATTTAATGTCTAACAAAGTACTATATCAAACAGAAGAAATGGGCTGGAGTGAACTTTCTCTAAAGTGCCAAGCAGAGAAAAATTACTGGAAAACATTAGACAAGAAGAAAAGGAGGCTAAAAGACAAATACATTTTAAAATTTTGTCTTATTTATTCTCCTCTTTATTTATAATTTTCAATACATCCATACAGTTCTATATAATGACCTATGAGCCTACTTCAAATTAATAACAAATTGAAACCTATTACACAAAAGAATACAATTCTAAAGGGAAATAAGGTGTTGTCACTGAACTGACTCTCTTATAAACCTTGAAAAATGCTAGTGATAGAGTTACATAACTTGTAAGAACATTACAATACATTATTTACCGATATTTACTGCACGTATATTCTGTTCAGATATTAAACTTTACTTAATTTTACAAAAAAGAAAGTGACTAAAAAAGAATGAAGCTTTTTGTTTATAAGACATGTCACACTGCACTCCTCAAAACTTAATATTGGTATGGAGACCAGAAGGTATAATGAATTATCATAAAATCTTGAAAAGATATAAGTTTTAAAAAAGAAAGAAGTGTTGAAAAGTTGTTTTACTAATATTTTAGTGTGGCTGTTTCATTTCTTGAGCTATTTTGACTACTGAAATATATTTAATGTGTAAAAGGAAGCTTCTTATTTATGTGCAACAGACTTAAAAATCGTTTTCTTTACAATAAACTCCCTTTATGTACATGGAGTTTCTTTGGGCTACACTGACAGCCATGCAGTGAAGAGAAAGGATGTCAAAGCTTCAAAAAGCTTGCAACACATATTAAACCATTTAAACTATTATTTGTTTCTCATCTTCCTGCTAAGGTTGCAAGATAAAACATATAATTACATGTTCTAGAGAAGAAAGTTCACAAGTTTAATCTAGGGAAGACAGTTTTCAAGTTTAATCCCTTAGGAAGCTTAAACACTCTTTAAAAATATGCGTATAGCTTAAAACAAAACCAAATAGCTCTGAAATTATGTGAGTAGTTAGGTTAAAGGTGAACCATTTGAGTTTCTTGGCTTCTTGAATGACTATTACCATCTTATATTTAAAAGTGCATTACTAAAACAACTTACATGAGATTATATTACACAAGTAAGAAAGTTTGAAGAGAGTGAAATAATGCATACAAATACATTTTTAAACTGACATTGATATAAATGAACAAAATATTAAGGAAGAACAGTGATGTAAAGCAGATAAAATATATTACAATATAATACTGGCACTATAGTCACATTGGCTTGAATTAAATGAAAGAACAATTTGTTATGCACCTTTGGGAAAAGCATAAAAAAAGATAAAATCTATAACAATGCAAAGAGAAAGTCACTTTTAAAAGTTCTGTGCATAAAGAAATATTATACTATTAAACAAATTGACTAGTGTTCTTTTATGACTATGCTTGAAATAATATTCTGTTATTCTACATTGTTAAAAAAAATATATTATATATAAAGGGAAAGAGGCATAATAAGCTGCTTTTTGTCAAAATAAGTATGATTAGATCGACTAAGAAATGAGTCTTGGAAGAAGACTTAGAGGGTGCATTTGAATGGCTAAGCTATTGAAAGGTGTAGTTTATTTCCCCATGGGAGGTTTGGATTGTTTTTTTTTATTTCTTTTGTTAGTGCTTCATTGTTCAACTTTTTTTTAAATTGTGTGTCTAGGAAGAATAATTACTTTTCCATAACAAATGGAAAAAGTCATTTCACTCAGTTAAATCTGATCATCCTGTGGTAAACGTATTCACATATTGCTAACAATTCTGATAGTAACAAATTATCTATGAGTTGTATTTCTATCAATATAAATGCTTAAAATAATAATTGTAAAAAGGGAGGTCTTTTAAAATATTTGAGAATGCTCAATGCACAAAGTATATTTCTACAGGAGAGACACCTTGTACAATAAGACATAAACAAGATCAATACAAATAACTATACAGTTTTAATAACTCCCATTACAAACAAAAAAGGAGGGAAGTAGCAGTTTTATGGAAAAAGTCAATCTTTAATGCCCCAAATCATAAACATACATTATGATAGATCAGGGATATTTTGTCTAGTAATGATATCATTAAATGGGAAGACATATACACTAGTAAATATCTATTGGATACCCAAAATAGGTGTCAAAGTGGCAAAGCAGCACATGAAAGACGTTATTCACCACTCCAAAAGAAATGTAATAATAGCAGGAGACCTCAACTGTATAATGAATGATTGTGACACTGATACAAAAACACACATAAGAAAATTGCAACAACAAAGGTACTATCTGATTTCATTGACACTGTAAACATTGTAGATATTAATAACTATGCTGATCCAAATTCATTATTTTTCACACATTATTCCCATAGACATGGTACGCTATCAAGAATGCCTAGAGTATACATATCAAGAGATCTAACTGTTAAACTACATAAAATCAAAGTAATCACATATCCATTGTCAGACCATAATGCAATTACTTTTGACTTAGACTTGAATACAAAACAAAGAATAAATATCACCAGAATACCAGCATACATAACAAATCTAAAAGATTTTAAGGAATTTTATTTTAAAGCGATACAGAATTTTTAGACATAAATCACACTGAAGATGCATCCAAGATAAATGTATGGGACTCATTGAAGTCATTCTTTTATGGTAAAATTTTAGCATGGTTTAATAAGAAGAAAAAACAACGGAACAAAGACTTATTGGACTTACAAACAAAAATTGATAGATTAAAATTGGATATTCAGAAAGGGAAAAACGCTTAACAAATGAGCTTGATATAATTAATAAAAAATACTTAGAGATACTACATCAGAAGACAATGATCAGTCTCGAGAAAATTAAGCTATATACTTACTCAATGAACCCTAGAAATCAAAACAGAATAGCAAATAGAACTAAAAAATAATAAAATCAAACCAGATAAAGGAAATGTATATTCCAGACACTAAGAAGAATGTTTCAAACACAGAGGGAATACTAGAAGCCTTTAAATTATATTTTCATAAATTGTCCCTAGGCGTGAGTGCATGCTTGTGTGTGCCTTCTGTGGAAGGCTGGGTGCAGGGCTGGCAACATGACAAAGTAAAACTCCACTGCCAGTAATGAGCAGACAGGTGATCTGCTGTGATGACCCCTAACTGGGAAAAGCCAAAAGAAAAAGAAGAGAAGAAGAAAGTAAATGCACAAAGTGAAAAAACAGAACCACAAACTATATTAAAAGCCTTCTTTAGGAAACATATCAAAACAATATTATCAGATGATCATATAAAGTTAATAGATAAATGAATAACAATGACTGAACTTAATGATGTACTAACACTACTATTAAAAGTGTCCAATTTAGTAAAAGATGGCAAGAATGCTCCTCCTTTGTGGAAATGCACAGTAATAACTCCGATTATGAAGCCAGATAAAAATGTAAGTGAATGTTCATCATATAGGCCAATATCCTTACTGAATGTAGATTGCAAGATCTTCATGTCAATACATGCAGCTAGAATTAAACAATTACTTCTATTACTAATTGACAAAGATTAAACTGGCTTTATAATAGACAGAACCACATATGATAATATAAAGAGAATCTTATCTTTAATTTATTATATTAACCTTACAAAGAATAATATGATGATGGTAACTCTAGACATAACTAATGCCTTTGATTCAGCTCACTGGAATTATTTGTGGCTGGTTTTAGCAAAATATGAATTCTCACAAAAATTTGTACTATTAATTAAATCTTTTTATGAAAACTCTTTAGCTTATATAAAGAATGGTTCAGGCTTTTCTAAGCCTATCAAATCACTAAAGGCACAATACAGGGAAGCCCCTTGTCCCCTTTATTGTTTGCTATGGTCATAAAACTGTTTGCAAGATGAATGAAAATATTAAAGGTATACAAGTTGATAACAGTCTAGAAATGAAGGTTTAGCTATTTGTAGGTGATATTTTGTAAACCTTAAATGAAAATAACTCACTAAACGCTTTATTAAAATCAATTGAGCAGTTTCAGAGGCTCTTGGGTCTTAAATTTAATGAACGCATGACAAGGATCTTACTTATAAACTCTAGTAAGAAAGGTTTACACAAAGATTTTTCCAAATATTTTGCAGCTGATACAATTAATTATCTCGGGGTTACAATAATAAATGATCTGGACAAAACAATCACAATGAATTACAGCAATATATTAAATCAATTAAAAATCCCACACAGAAATGGAATTATTTTTTTTCAATGGAAGACAGACTTTATATAATTAAAATGATTATTTTTCCAAAATTATTATATTGTATGCAAGCCTTTTCTCTTCGCCCTCCAAATCTTATATAAAACAATTCAATAGGTTAATACTAAACTTCCTATGGCACCCTAATAAACCTAGAATAGCTATTAATTATCATTGAAATGGCTGGGTCAAGGGAGGAATTAGTCTTTCAGATATACCAGTTCTACATAACAGTGGTCATATAGCCCCACACCTACTACCTAGGTGGGGGAATATGCCTGCACTGCAGGTTCAATCCAAGGCTTCTGTTGATGCAGTAAACCCTGTGTTCCTCACTCTGCTGTTTGCAGGAGGTTATGGATCCCCTCACAAACATTTCTGAGCTTTAGGCAGTCAATTCCCATAATGCCAAATGACCTGTGTTCCTCATCCTCATCACAAGGTGCACCATTCCGTAATATCTGAAGCACTGTAGTAATGTACTACAGAGCTCAGTCACAAACCTTTCTGTGGCCCTTACTCCATGTCAGCAGGTAGAGGAGGAATAACCTCCCTTCAACAACAATAAAACAGTAGTATTGTTAACCTTGCATTCCCCTAGTATGTCACTATTCCATGTACACTTATCACAGCAGCTGTAGCTTTGTCATTTCTCTTGGAAACAAATTCTTTGTGGCCTACTACTATTATGTTTTTATTCAGCAACTTTCTGCAGCACAATGAACACTGGAATGAGTGTGGCTATTTTTATTTCTCAGTTTTGTGGGCACACAGAATAGCAGCTATGCTAATGAAAGAGTTTAAGGTAATGCCTCTGAACTGCACATTTTATGCAGTGCTTACTAGCCTAAGGCTGTGAAAAGAGGCTTACTCCTTACATTGAATGAACATAAGTGACCATGGAGTGTATTGTACATGTGTGGGTGGATGGATCAGTGACTCCTATAGGAGGAGTAGGAATATTAATCAGCTGCAATAACCCCAATGGATTTTATAGTCCAAGAAAGGGCAGGGAAGTGGGTTGGATGGTGTATATACATTTAGGCCAGCATGTCGCTCACACCCCAAATGCTACCTTGGCACACAGCTAATTTATGGGTGCTTATATGGTGGCATTTGGCTGACCTACTGTGTGTTGCTGTGCATCATTTGATACCTGCAATCCATTTTCCTCTAGACTGCTATATATGTAGTGGGCTTGACTTCTGAGGGTATTGAATATGGAAGTCTTCTAGGTGGTTCAGGTGGGAAATGACTGGCCTGAGCACTATTGCCCCAAAGCTATGTTTGGTGTCATGCTTTACAATGCACTTCAGTGCTTGTTGTCCTACATTGCATGTCCTTAACCATACTCCTGTGATTCATACAAGATGCCTTTGCCTACCTGGCTAGTATTATTCTTCTACTGTCCATTCACAGCACCTTCCTAATGCCAGTTATACATTACATAACATGGTCATGCATCAGATAGACCAGTGTTTGTTGTTTACTGACCAGTGTCATATTTCATGTTATATTATTGCCATCAGATGTCTGTATCCCATGTTTATGACATTTGAGTTCATGGTATGGTCACCAAGGAGCCATACAGAGTACTGTCTAGTTGGCCAAGCTTGTCATCTGATTGTAGCTTTTTTGGGCACAACACTTGGTACCTGATGTATTTCCAGCCAGCTTCAGTGGCCTCTATAGTCACTCTTTGTGATGCATGCATTGTTCCCATAATATACACACATTGGTGGGTGGTTAGCAGAATGTAATTTTGGCTATGTGATACACTGCATGCTGAAGTACCCTTTGGCTTAGCAGGTATATTGTATTTTCTTTAAGACTGCATAGTTAACTGTATTTTACACCTCTATGAACTGTCATGCCACACAGTGTAGCACACAATAGTAATTGGTCCGCTTTTGTATGTATGTGTATATGTATGCATGTATGTATGTATTTAGTTATTTACTGGCGTTTGTTTAATGGGAAAGTCCAGCTGGGTAGGAGCTCATTTTCAGTGGAGGACTGGCAAGAAATGCTCCAAAGAATTACAAAACATTTTAAGAATGATAATTTTACAATAGTACAAAACACTACAGTTTAAATAATTATGCCAAATTAGACATAATATGAAAACATTGGTTAAACATCAATACAACTTATACAACAATGATTCAATAGTTAGAGCAAGTTTAGCCAGTTTATAGAGAAATTAAAGGTACATTAGTATAACGCAAACCGGCATTTCAACATGAAGTGAGAGAAAAAACAGGGTTATGGTATATTTAGAATGAGTTAGGGGAGAAAAACTGATAGAAGTAAGGAAGTGAGTGTAAAAGAGAGAGTAAGGAGATGAAAGGTATGAATAGGTACATGTTCATATTTATGGATATAATTTATCCTGGGATTGAGCTAGAACAGATATTTTGATTAGTAAATCTTTCAGAATGTTTTAAAGAACTGGAAAAAGGGTATTGACCTGATGGATACAGGTAAGGAGTTCCAGGCCTTGACAACATCGTATGAGTACAGACCATGCCCAGCAGATCTGATAGGTTTCTAGACAGAAATGAGTTTTGGGGTCAATGGAACATAATGCCAGACTGGGAACATAGTTGTGCAGAATGCTATTTAGTGCTGAACATGCAGATAGTTATTGAATAATCTTATAGGTGGTAAGAATATGAGTATATGTTAGTTGATGGTGGTAGTTCTAACCAGTTTTGGATTTTTAGTTCTATACAGTTGTGGGTCCTGAAAGGGGTATTTGCTGCAAATTGATCCCCTTTATTATAGCACTGTTCAAGTTTTTATTTTTGTGATGCCTGGAAGTTAATAAGGATGGGAGCACCATAAAGTACTGAGGGGAGAAGTGAAGTAGTGGCAGTTGCATTTTTTAGTTGCATTGATGAGAAAGTTTTTTGCTGTGTAAAGCATCCGTAGTTGTTGGTGATTTTCTAATGCAATTTTACGTATGCAGGTCAAATTTAATATTATCATTCATTATCACCCCTAATAATTTGCTATGAGAAGCGACATCAATGGTTGTATTATTAAGAGAGAGGATTTTAAATTTTGTTTTTGCATGAGAGAGGGATTTTGGGGAAAAGGAAGCAGTTTCCTTTTTATGTGGGTTGACCATGAGCTGAGAGTTACAGAGCCACGTTTAAATGACTGTTAAAGCTTCCTTAATAATTTTTGGGAGATGTGTCAGCTTGTCAGATATACATAAGTGTGTGGAACCATCTGCATATTGTATGAGAGAGGCCTGATGTGTTGATGTGTGGAGATTGTTAGTGAAAATGTTAAACAGGAGGGGACCAAACAGACCTTTGTGGTACACCAGTGGTGACTGGAAGGTATGAAGGAAGGAAGAGTGCTATTTTATGATTGATACCTATTCTATTGATAGCTTTTGAAACAAAGAAGGGTGGGTTGATATAAACCTATTGAGAACATTTGATGTTTTCTGTGAAAAAATGTCAAAGGCTTTAGACCAGTGTAAAAATAAGAAGACTAATTTGTCATCATCTCTAGCTTTATTGTCAGTATCTGTAAAGGTTCAAAACACAGTGTTAGTACTATGGGTGGGACAGTAGCCATGTTGTATGAGGAATAGGAGTTATTCCTGCAAGAGATGGTTAAGCAATTGATTTTGAATACATTTTTTCAAGTATTATGTAGAGGGGATAAGACTGATATAGGTCTTTATTGTTGTCATTTTTATAATGCATTTTTTATTTCTTCTTTTTACTTTTCTCCATTTATGTTCATATTTTATGCAGTTGTGACTGTGGATGTGGTATGATAGCTGTCTGTCTGCCTTGTCATTGTCTACTTGGTCTCAAGCTATCTCTAAGCCAACCTGTTTTCAGAGTGGCCTATCTGATCCAGTGACTGAAAACCTGGAAGGTTCTGTTGAACCCCCCCAGCATTGCATCTCTGGAAGGGTGGAGTAGAATTCCCATTACATAGTGGACTGGCAGCTGAACACATGCAATGGCCACTTGGAGCACATCCTCATGTGACTGATAGATTTGCACAGCTGTCTGTCCTTGACCAGTGAGTGGGCCAACAATGGCTGGTCACAGCCATGAGGGTGTTCACAATGGTGAGTGACCTCTAGCTGAATATGACACTCGGCAGCATGGCAGTCAGCTGTCACCCAACCCTATCCACTGTTATGGTGTTCCCATTCCTTGTATTTCACTTCCCTTCCTAGTTTGCTTTATTCCTTGATTGCAAGTTGGCATAATGGTTAAGACCTCACCGGCATAAAGTACAGGGTTTGAGTCTCACATTTAGACTTGTGTCAGCTTTAAGTACTGTGTTCCATACTTTGTGTAACTAAATAGGTAAAGGTTCTAATCTCCCAACACTCAGTGTGTGTGTGTGTGTGTGTGTGTGTGTGTGTGTGTGTGTGTGTGTGTGTGTGTGTGTGTGTGTGTGTGTGTGTGTGTGTGTGTGTGTGTGTGTGTGTGTGTGTGTGTGTGTGTGTGTGTGTGTGTGTGTGTGTGTGTGTGTGTGTGCATTCAATTAAGGGATTAGGTGTTGGCCTAATAGTTAAGGTGTTCAACTCACAAACTCAAAGTACAGAGTTTGATTCTCACCTTTGTGGTAAATTGGCTAGGCTTAAAATGCCCTACAAAGAGAGCTAGGCTAGTACTATGTTCTATACTTTATTTAACTAGAGAGGTTGGTGTTCTAATCTCACAACAGTCAGCTTGCATTCATTTAAGAGATTACAGGTTGGCATAATGGTTAAGGTGTTTACCTCACAGACTCAAGGAACAGGGTTTGATTCTCACTTTTGTGGGAAATTGACTAAGCTTAAAATAACTCACAAGGGCGGCTAGTCTAGTACTAAGTCTCAGTTTGCCAGTTGTCATAATATTCACTCTAATGCCAAGAAATGCAGAATGGTATTCTTCAGGAAGTCATCCACCCCAGTAGCTATCATATTGATGAAATACCTTTAAGAGCTGACCCAGTAGTCAGGGACATGGGGACTCAGATACACAGTAATCTAACCTTTGATCATCACTTGTCTACAGTAGTGAGGAAATCATTGTTCCTCTGTATTTGGCATTCATCAGACCTATCATTGAGTACAGTACTCCCTTTGGTATGTACCTAACCTTGCATATCCAAGAAATGGAATGCCACAGAGGTTCCTCTCTAAATGAATACAGGGCTTAAGCAACATGTCCTATGCAGACCATCTCAAGGCCCTATCCCTGTATTCTGTCTCCTACAGGCTGCTGAAGACAGATCTATGCCTGGCATACAAGACAATGTCAGGCTCCACTTTGATGGACCTCCTTCATATCCACAAAAGAAACAGCAACAGAATTACCCATTCTAAGACTTAAACCTTACCTGTGATATAAATAGGACCTACTAGAGGGATAGGTATGTATTGCAGAACCTACCTCTTGCTCTGGAACAGGCTCCCATCCATGTGATGCAAGGTTCCTCCCTAACCCACTTCAAGTGTAACTTGGAAAATTGGCTAGGGAACAGGAAATCCATCCCTAGTTTGGCACCTATGTCTGTAATGGACACCAGGCAGCCTGTAAATGGTTCATATCCCAACCCCCTGCTGCTTACACTTATGAAGGATATGAAACCTTCTCAGAGATCTGAGATGCATGTCTAGCTTTAAAAATGTCCTAGTGGTCATTAGCCCACTAAACACCTATGAATCTATGAACCTTGCTTTTGTGCTTCTGTCTGCTCCTCTGCTTGCCCCCCCCCCCCAGCTGACTTGCTGTACACCCATTTCCTTTCGACTTGTAGCAATAAATTATTAGGTACTTTTCTGTGCAGCCCCTATCAAGTCTGTGCCAGGCCAGTATCAAGATGTTAATGTATGTTTGAAAGTGTATTGTCCTATACGTGCTACATGCAGTCTACTGGGCTCACTGGATTATTTCACCTACTTTGCACAATGCTGGTTATTACATAACCGATGGAAAGTTCACCAGTACCATTTCTTATTAGTTTAGCTCCATTGTGGAGTATCACTCCTAATACATTGTTAGACAGCTCCTGTCCTGGTTACATTATGCTATGCTATTTTGCTTTTATGTTGCCAATTTTCTGGAATCCAAGCCTATGTCTGAAAGCAATAGCAAGGAGAAATCATTGTAGAGAAATAATGGCTTTTTATACTACCTGGAAGGTTTAACTTCCTATGGGAAATCAGAGGGTCAGTTACTTATTCTCCACTGATATCTACTGCAGATTCTCTGACAATTGTCTCCTTTCAGGGCTGTTAGTAATTTGCATAACTGCATAATTACTTTGGCAGCTTGGTAGTCCCTATGATTTGTTGATGTGATCAGCTGTACCAAACAGCTATTTCTATACTTCTGCCTGTAATGGTAGTTTCAGAGGTGGCTTCTTATCACTATACATTTCAGAAACTTCCTTTCAGGGATCTGAAATTCATTCTCAAGACTGCACTCCTTGATTTTTACCACCATGAACAGATGGTGGTCACTTAGCCCTTTCTGGACATAGACCTTACCTGTCACCCTGTCCTTTTTGTATTAGAGCTATACATCATAGGAACCAGTATGGTCATCAGCTTCTACCAACTGGTTATGACCAAAACACAGAGAACCATAAATCAACAATAGTAAGACCTTGAGTTTCTGAGACTGTGGCTCATTTCTACAGAACTCTCTTTGAGTGACTGCCATTGTTCATTTTCCATTGATTCACTTTGTATTGGTAATTTTATGTGGAGGCTGCCATGCAGTACTTAATTGCAAGTTTCAAACTTCTTCCAGACAATACAATTTTCTACTATGTTTTCCATTTGTAGAAGTGATGTATCCCATGATCCTTCACAGTTTTTTGCTAAGGTGGGAAGATATGTGTCACTCCCTTAACTCTCTTTTTCGGTCATCTGTGACTGACAGTTTGTGGACGTGGCATGCTAGACATATATCAACTTTATATTATCCAGTACATTTTATTCATGACTCAGTTCTATCAATTCATGCAGGCTATGACAAATCCCTAGAAAAAATAATATGTATTTTATTTGCAAATAGCATGGTGGAATGTCTGATAACTATTGGGTAGAAAACTGACAAATTAAGATACACTACTTATAATTGTCACAGCCTCTAAGAAAACCTCCTCTATACTAC
Source organism: Protopterus annectens (assembly GCF_019279795.1). Taxonomy (NCBI): domain Eukaryota; kingdom Metazoa; phylum Chordata; order Ceratodontiformes; family Protopteridae; genus Protopterus; species Protopterus annectens. The sequence continues at coordinate 1,543,078,563 of NC_056726.1, forward strand.
AGACTGTCAAAAACAAATATGTCACTCCATCACTAACTTACCATGTAATCTTAAACAGCTTGAATCAGAACTTATCAGGCCCATTAGGATCTCTATTTAGCGGGTCTATATTGAAACCACAAAAGTACTAAATAGCGAATGTATGTACATCGACACATAAATGTCAATGTACACACACAGTGAAACACATAAACAGCGAAAATTGAAACGCTGAACATGTTTCATCATCAGACTGAGCCACACTGGTAAGTAAAATTCCAAATAAAAAACTACATTATTTTGCTTTTGGAGGGGGGCAAGCCCCCCCTGCACCCCCCATGTGGGGGGCTCTGCCCCCCACCCCCCTACTTAAATATACCAACTCCGAGACCGCACTACAGTGGGGCAAAGGATATATTTCCTTATCCCCACCACCACGCTGCTAGCTAAGAAACACACTCAGCGTTCCGGTTTTTGCCTTTTACATGTTTTGCTCTTTATGTACATCGACCTTTATGTGTCGATGCACATACATTCACATTTCTGATCTTTCGGTCTAGTAATATAGACCTCTATTTAACTATAGCCTCTGGCCTGGCTTTGTCCCAATAGAGTGGATGACAGCAACAATCCTCCCTTTTCATAAAGGGGGAGGCATCTACTGATGCAGGAAATTACACACCCATAAGTTATATGAAAGGCAATTGAAAGAATAATGCTGGACCTGATAATGACATAGGAAACCTCCAAACAGTTGACCTGACTCAATTCGGTTTTGTCAAGGGCAGGTCATGCCTACTAAATCTGGTGGACTTCTTTAAGAAAGTTACTAGAGCCACGGATGAGGGTAAAACAGTACATACCGTTTACCTTGACCTGGCCAAGACATTTAACACAGTTCCCCAGTTGGATGTTATAAATAAACTCACAAAACGGGGCATAAATCCCTACATCACCAGATGGATAGCCATTTTGCCCATGGACAGTAAACATATGGTTAAACTGGGTGAATCCAGATCCAGCAAGAGGTCAGTTACTAGTGGTGTGCCACAGGGCTCAGTGCTGGGAGCACTCCTGTTCAGAATGTACTTCTCTGAAGACAAAGGTAATGTGGAAGGTCTTTGGATGACAAAGTTTACTGATGACTACAAGCTGGGGGGCAATCATTAAATCCAGTGATGTAGATATCCTTTAGGAGGATCTGTATCAAACAAAAGATTGGTAGCAGAGCCATGACCTAAAACTAAATGCAAAACAAATGTATTATCATACCCTTTAGGAAGTCAAATTCCCCTGAAAATTACAGCATTAATTACTCATCCCTAAGAATACACTCAGATATGAGAGATCTAGGTAAACAGAGAGATAGTAGCCTGAACCTTTACCACCATATGTCCACGGTGGTGTGCAAGTCCTTCTATGTGTCACAGCTTGTAAGTAAAAGTATGGCATCCAGATCCAAGGAAGTTATAGTCCCACTGTACTCAGCCCTCATTAGACCAATAATCGAGTACAACGCACCTTTTGGTATTGTACTTGACTTGGTACTTACAATAGATGGAGTGACCTCGGAGGCTCCTCAAAAAGAAAATACAGGGTGTTAACAGCATGTCTTATGCAAATAGTCTAAAGCCCTATCCTTTTAACATGTCTCCTACAGACTATTAAGGGTGACCTGTGCCTAACCTTCAAGACACTGACAAGTCTAGCCCTGACAGTGCTGCTACACATCTGCAAGACAAACAGCAAAAGGGTCATCCAATTTAGAGATATAAACCTAGTCCATGACTCAAACAAAACATGCTGGAAAGACAGATATGTGTCTCAGAGATTGCTTTCCTATTCGTGTTAAGGAGAGTCCTTCCCTGGCAGTTTGGACAAATGCAAATTCACACCTGAGGTAGTGCTTATGTCCCTTGTGGATAGTGACAATTGGTAAAATATTCAATGCACAGGGACAGATCTATGCCATCTTCTTGCCCCTAGAGGCCATATATTGGCTTAAATCAGGTTATATTGGCTAGGCTTGTAAGGGGTCTTGGGCCATTAGGTTAGTAATCTCCTATGAACTTATCAACCTATAAGCACTAATGACTCACAGTCAAAAGATCCAAATGGCTCCCAGTGCAGAAAAGTAGACTAGCTATTAGGCACTCTCATCTTTAAACATCTCCTGCTTAAATCATTTCCAACACTAGCCACAAAACCTTACATGAAACGCACACACATTACAACCTCAGATGGTTCTCCAAAGCCATCCCCACCTTTATCCCTAACAAACCAGGCTGCACTGCATCTGTCAATGTTTCTCCATCTTTGCTCCTAAATTATGGGAATCCCCACCTAAAGGAACAATGATTGCCCTTTCCCACTTTCAGAGGTGAAAGTAAAAACAATTTGTCTACACCACATTAAACTGTCCTTACCATAGGGCAGGCCGCATCATCTAAGGGCCTCTCAACCTCTAGCTTTACTCTCCTTCATTCTCTCTTAATTACTAGCTCCTCAACTCCACCTCCACCATCCTGTCCTACCCTCACTCACATTTACCCCATACCATTTCCACAATGATGTAATCCCAAAATATAATCATCTAAAATTGGAAAATACACATTTACGTCATAAGCATTGCTACATTTATTCTTTGCTGCTGTACAGGTTTTGTTATATGTTATTTTCTATTATGTTTTTGATATATTCTGCTTACTGCCTCTCTGTCCCCCTTTTTTTTTCTTCTTTATAAATGATTTCATCCACATTACTTTACAAATGTTCTCTTGTGCTCAGTATATTGGCCTAAGAAAATGTAAATCATTGCTATGCTAGTCTTTTGCTGCAATAATCTGTAATTATAAAGGAAAAATGTTTAATAAAGTGGATAGGTACACAGAACTGACCCTCTAAGCCACTTTCAGGCAGGGCACCTCATGACAAAAAAATTAGTAGTTTTCATTTGAAGACCGATCATGTTGTGGCCTTTACTAAAACACTTACTCTTGAAAGTAACTTGCAATCCACTGTAAGCTAGTCCTGTAAATTTCGTCATTTGGTGCAGTAAAAATGCAGAAAACCTTACTTCCATAGCTCTCAGCTGCCCTGACTTTACTTATATTTTTGCCCTGATACTTGTAAAATGATTGATTTTCTGGCAAATCGCCGAGGACTACAGTCAGTTATACAAGATATTGGAGTTTCATACTTTGTGATCTTAGAAAATGTAAGCTGATGCAAAGCCTGTTTTTTCTATTACATTTCTGAGTGAATAGGACTAAATTTTAAATAGATATATAATATATACCTACATCCCTGATTTTGAACCTTTGTCCTCTCATCATTTTTAGCTTTATCCCTGATTCTTGAGCATAGAAGTTGACAACTGTGTTCAGCTGGGAAGGGTATAAAGTGATGAAAATATATGTTTATGTTCCTTTATCTCTGCCCTGTTTGCTGTGATGCAGGTTGTGCCATAAGTACAATTATCACATGAATAATATGAACATATCTTCTGAAAATGATTGTAGGTTCTTTCATCTTATTTGAAGCATTGGAGACCCCATTTTGGAAAGGTTCTAATCTTCAGGTGTATTCAGTGATTTATAACCTGATCTGTCATAGCAGGTATTCTTGAAAACAAAATACATTTTCACTGGATTTTGCAGGAGTACTATGAGACTGCAACATTGATAATTGCTGCTTCATAGTGCTTTGATCTCCCACCTGTTTTTTTGATGGATTGTGTTTTGTGTGGAGTTTACACATTTTTCTTTCAAGTTTGTGTAGGTTTTTGCTGGAGTTTATGATTTACTCTCATATTACAAAGGCATGTTGTCAGGATAATTGAAAATGCCAAGTAGTTCCAAGATGTGTATGTGAGTTTGGATTTGTGAATGAGTGTATGCCGCTTTGGAATGGTGTCCTACCACAGGCTGGTTCATGTACTGCACCACTTGCTTGCTAGGATAGACTGCAACTCAGAGGAATATTAAACTAGATAAAAGCTAGCAATAAAAATTATTAAATGGATGAAGGGACAAATGGATTTACAGATATCAATGAATGTATGGGTGGATGGGTGGATAAATGGATGGATGGATGGATGGATCACATGCATGGACAAATGGAAGCATGGACAGATGGAAGACGGATTGATGGATGGGTGGATGGACATCTGATGGATGGATAGATAGACTCAGTGGGCAACTAAGCAGAATTCCTACCATGATAAACCAAACTCATAATGCCATTTTGCAATTAAATTAAGTAAATTCAGCTTAACTACATTCAGTAGGTTGTAGAATTTCCATGATTGCTAAAAGTAGAGTGGGAACTGTTAAGCTCAGCTCAAAACATTACTCCTGGTCAGTGATTGGCAGTCTCGAACTAGAGCTACATGCAGTAGTTCTTTTGAATTATCTCTGTACTCCACTGTATACTAAAGATCAATATGCTCCCCATAGTCTCATGATAAAGAGATGAAGCACAATGCAGTCTTAAAATAAAATGCTTGGAACATCAGTCATACAAAATTCAGACTTTTACTGAAAAAACAAGTTGGTGTTAAGGAGAATCCACCTGCAGCATGGTAAAATCCAGTACAGTATTTTTTATTCAAATATTTTTTTTCAAAAATAAACACATACATTTCCAATTAATACAATAATATGATATAAATAATAAAATAACATAAAAAAATAAGAAACAAGTTGAACGTATATGCAGTATATGCAAAGTCCTGAAAGGTATAAATAAAATTATTATAGCTTCAAAAATGAGTTCCTTTTTCTTTATTTCCTTAAACAATAGAATCTGCTGTGAATAAAAGTCAATAAAAGAAGATACTTAAGGATTTTGGTGAATAGTTTAGGTTGAATCCTGAGTTATTTTAATTCTCTGAAAGCTGTTTCTTTCAATAAAGAATCTTCAAAAATGGTGAGTTGGTTGCTTTCCATTTCCAGGTAATGCATTTCCTTGCTTATCCAAGCATGGTCCACAATAAAACTGTCACATACACTAATTAATATTAAAAACTTAGATAGCGAAAAGTATCCAGAAATAAAGCTTTCAAAAATCATTTATATTACACCAAAATAACTTTATAGAAGGACAATCATAAACAATATGAATCTAATCAGCTTTGCAATCTTGTAAACATCTCCAACAATGTATTTTTTCTCCATGAAATTTATCTATTTTAGTTGGAGTTAAGAAGGTTCTACGAAATATATGCCATTGATGAGACCAAGAATTATGTTTAATAGAAAATAACATTTGAGATTTGTTTTCAGAAGTGAAAAAGGAAATATGAGTCATTGTAACATGTTTGTAAAATTTATAATTTAAATTTATTTTCTATTTAATAAAGATTTTGTAAAGTTTTGAAATTAAATTATTGATTTTTGATTTATTCTATGTAACTTCATAGAAATAATGAATTAATTTAGGAATTTCACTAAAATGTGAGCTAGAGAGAGAGAGAGAGAGAGAGAGAGAGAGAGATAAACATACTTCTTGAGACTGCATTTGAACATTTTGTATTAATAGCAAATCTTTAGGGTCTAAATTAAATTGTGCAATGAGTCGTTGATAATCTGCTGACCTTAAATCTTTAAAACAATTTTGACAAAATTTGACAAAAAACTCCAGCTTTACTCCGTAGCATATTGCCTAGTCCGAGGTGATCTCTACCTAACATATAAAGCTATGTCAAACCCAGAGCTGTTGTACATGCTACACCTAAAGAAATCCCAATCCCTCCGAGCTACACACTCTAGGGACCTAAACCTTGTCACCACAATAAATAGGACATGTTGGAGGGAGAGATTCCTGTTCCAAAGACTTCCCATACTCTGGAACAGGCTACCCATCTATGTCAAGCATAGTTCTTCATTAGCACTCTTCAAGAAAAATCTTGATGAATGGATGGGAAATAGGAAATACACCCCGAAGATCACTTCTGTGTCTCTCCCTGACAGTGGCACAGGAAAATAACTTTCTTGGGTGGCATAAGCCAGGGAACCTTGTTGGCTAGGCTTACATAGGCCCTTGGGCCAATAGCCTAGTACCTACCTATGAACCTATGACAACCAATAAAATTCACATTCTCCCATTTGATGAAAATATTACTATGTGATTTATTAAAGACATTTCTGGTAACACTAACAGGAATGAAGGAATCAAACCAAATATAGAAAGAATCAAATTCTTAAAAGTCTTTAAAATAATATCTAAATATTTGTAATTTGAAGGCTTGGAACAGTTATACTGATTATAGTTGCACAGATAATGCCAAAATAAATTATCTTGACTAATCAAACTATTAGTATATGTATGATATCTTTACTATTTTTAAGAATTATGTGCAAAGTTTTCCAATTTGAACTGTAATTAAAATCAACCCATTTTAATATGTTTTAAAATAAGTATCAGTATCTGGAAAATTGACTCCTCCAAGCTTCCATGTTCTAATATGATGGTGTAATGCTATTTCAGGTTTATTGAGGAACCAACAAAATTTTAATAATTGTTTATTAATTACATTAATATGATATAAGAAGTGATTTATTGGTGACTCAGAATGTGGTTGACAATAATAAGTCAGGAGAGGTATTTGTGGTGAAATATAATCCACTAGTCCCACAACTTGTTTCTAGTCTGAAAAACGCATGGAGATTTTGCTTAAACAACACCATTAAAGACATCTTAGGTACAGAACCACAAATAGTCTATGGTAGGGGTAGGAACGTAAAAATAATATACTTAAAAGTAACCTCATTAAGAGGGAATACACTACTTCATTACTGACTAAGGGTGGTATGTGTAGATATTGTTGATTCATTAATGATGGCCCTTATTTATGTGTAAAAGACTATACATTTTCTATTTCATGCCCTGGCAAATATAATTGCAACAGGAATAAACTTGTCTATGTGGCAACCTGTACAGCCTGCAATGGTTTTTACATTGGAAAGACCATACCCAGGCTGTGGGATAGAATTTCAGAACATTTGAGAACTATTAAAAACAAGAATGATCACAATACACTTTATGTACATAGTCAACATTGTGTGAATTTTAAAAAGTTTTTATTTTTTGTGGTAGATAGAGTGTGTAGTAATGAAAGAGGGGGGTGATATTAATCTTGAAGTAGAAACCATGGAATTGCAATGGGAACTCAGGTTAAATGCTTTGAACTTACCTGGGCTAAATGATGGCATTACCCTGATGCCCATTTTAAAACTTAGGGCTAACAAGATCTAAGACAGGCTGTGTTTTACACACACATACTACTTTCTTGATATGATAGGTTGACATATTTATATTTACAAAAGGGTTTTAATGTTTTTAGGATTAAAATATTGTTTGGTCCTGCCTTTTTACCCCTATGTTATTTTAGATTGCTGTATATGTATTGGTGAAACTTGAAATAGATGTTGTAACAACTGTATTTATATTTTTATGAACTGTTTCTTTAAATGTAAAAGACAGTTGTATGAGGTCATGAAAATACTACACTTGATTGGTTCTTGACATAATTAAGTATTTATTTAAAAACTTGCTTGATGTTTAACCAAATGACTCTGATGAAGCTAGACCTTGCATCTGGTGAAATCACTTAGTTCATTTGGTTTTTGTGTCCATATAAAGTGAAGCGATTGACCTTGGTGGTCCATTTCATTATTTTTTATTTTTTTCTGTTGAGTTGTGCTTGGTCCTTGTGGACTGGCTCTGGTACATTAATATGATAAAAAATGCAGAACTGAAAAGGGTAACCACTAAAATAAACAAACAGAAAACACAAAATTCACGGACTGCACCAAGCCACTTTAATGAAGAGCTAAAAGGCTCCAAAATACTTGACAACTCCACCCCCTTTATCGGGTTTCATTATTCTGACTTCTTTATTTGTGGTCAATTCTTTCAATTTTGGAAAAGAACAAATCTAGGGAACAAGATAACCTCACAGAGTTGGAGAGGTTAGCATTGAAAGAATTGACCACAAATAAAGAAGTCAGAATAATGAAACCCGATAAAGATGGTGGGGTTGCCAAGTATTTTGGAGCCTTTTAGCTTTTCATTAAAGTGGCTTAGTACAGTCTGTGAATTTTGTGTTTTTTGTTCTTTTACATTAATATGATGTTTGCTAGGCAGAAGAGGCAGGGCTTGAATTATATGTAACATTTTAGACAAAATAATCATTTTTATTATCTGGAGTCAATTTTCAAAAGAAATAAAAAAAGTTATTCCATTATCAACTGTATTTATTATATTATCATAGTTAACTATAATTATTTCTTCAATTGAATGTAATAGTATTATACCTTAATATAGAGGGAACTTGAATACTCATAATACATTTCTTATATACTTTAATTTTTTTCTTTTTATTTAATACAATATGTTTGGATTTAGTTTGATTAAAATGCAGACTAGAAATGTATTAAAATAATCTTTTGCAGATTCTAGTTCAATAGCAGAAGATCTTGGGTTAGTAAGAGTTAGGAAAATGTCATCTGCAAATAACAATTTTAGAAGAGTCTTGATTAAAGATATATATGCCAAGAATATCTGAATTAGTTTGTATTAAAATAGGTAAGAGTTCTATGCCTAAAGCAAACAGAATTGGAGAAAGAGGACAACTTTGTTTAGTACCTCTAGTTAAAGGAATATGTTAAGGTGAAGGGGCCAATCTTAACATATGGAATGTTATATTTATGAATGTTCTTTAAAAGAATAATAAATATTCAGGGTAATCAAATATATCTAGAATTTAAATAAAATATTCCAATTCAAACAATCAAAAGCTTTTTAAATGTCTATGCTAATTAATAAAGCTTTCTCATTTTCATTATTTAAAAAATCAGTAATAGATAAAATACATTTAGTATTATCATTAGTATATCTTTTATAAATTAAACCTGTTTGATCAGAGTTAATTATTGGGCTATAGGTTATTTTAATCTATCAGTAATGATAGGCATGAATATTTGGGTCTATATTATGTCCACAAACCCCCTTTCAGCAATGGCTCTCTAACCACAAATGGCCTTTTCAGTGAATATTTTCCCTAGGGGAAAAATGCTTGTCCGTCATTGGGAATTTGCCCTTTTCCCCACTGTAGTGTGATCTCTGAGTTTGGTATATTTAGTTAGGGGGTGGGGGGCACAGCTCCCCACATGGGGGGTGGGGGCAAAGCTTCCACTTTGAAGGGTTTTAAATTATGTCTCATTTTAAGTTGGCCAAGCATATTTTCCCCTAGGAAAAAATTTGCTGGACTGGCTGTTTGAGGAAGTTAGATTTCACGGGTTATCATGCGGTGAACAGTCGTTCTCTGAAAGGGATTTTGTGGACGTAATATAGACCCGAATATTTTATAGTCACTACTTAAAAGTGAGATATATCTATAAGAAAAGCATAATTGAGATTTTTTTTATTTTATTTTAAAATAGGAACAAATAATGAGTTTTTCCAAGAAGGATGAATAATCCTTTGAGATTGAATTTCAATTAACGCTTTATTAAAAAACAAAATGATGGCAGGAGGAAAAGGTTTATAAATTTCTATTACTATACCACCTATGCCTGGAGCTTTATTATTATTATTATTTTTTTTTTATTTTATCAATAACTTCTTTATAAGAAATTTGTTTATGCAGGTTTCTTTTAATTTTGATGAGATTTACTTAATATTAAGGAAATTAAGATCTAAGTGAAAGGTTTTAACATCTAAGTTAGAGTTTTGATTTTGCAAGGTGTAATGAAATTTGGAAGCATCAAGAATATCACCAATATCTGTTGAAATTTTATTTTTTTCACCTGACGTCTAACTTCTAAATTATTATTAATTTTTAATTGTAGTTTAACTCTTCTTGATATATTCTGTATATGCTTGGGAGATAATGAACAGGAAGTCATTTTTAATCTTTCTAAAGCCAAATTTGATTTATGAAATAAAATATCTAGATATTGTTTATTTAATGATTCTATTTCCTTTATGATGGAATTATTTCCTTTGGAATACTGAAATTTATCTAGAAGAAGTTGGATTTGAATGTTTTTAAGCTCTGAGTCCCACTATGTAAATAATCAAGTAAGAGGCACATGCTCATTGCATTTACTAGTGAGTACAAATGTTGAAATATTAAACTAAAAAGTTTTGTCATGGACAAATTTCCAATTTTCCTTAATGTTAGATTAAAATGGTAACAACAAAAGTACATTTACTGCTGAGGGACACTGTTCTTTTTATGTGTGTGCATTCAAGTACCTATAAGGGGGCCTACTAGCTCTTTAACTTCTCCTTGCCTAGTTCATAGTAAAGGTCTATATTTTAACATGCTAGTATTTAATTTATTAATATTGAACTGTTCTCTTGATGTTACTGGCAGTTGAACAGTTGCTGGGCTGTCACTCTCATAAGGTATAGGGATGGGCAGTGTAGAGGTGCTTCTTGGAGATATATCCTATATTTAATTTATTGATTATTTTATGTTTATATAAGTAAGCAACCCCCCACAAGTGAACGTAATCTGATTTTTTTTAGCCAGTGACTTAAAACACTGTGAATAAGTGCATGATTGCACAGTCATGTATCATGTTGATAACTACTGATGATAACTTGTTTGGCAAAATGGTTCAATGAAATATATAACCTTTTCTGTCACAAAAAGACAAAAGTCTCTCCGTCCTATAGGATGCTGAGGATTACATTTGTCAAGATCATTATTTAGATCCCACGTTATTGGATATTGCTACTGTTTTTGTCCCTCTTTGATGACAAATCCTGGGATTTATCAGTGGGCCAAGATTCCTGAATAATATGTTAATGTTTTATTGCAATCCCACACAACAAGTATGCCTTATATCATCAGACTGCCCTGTTATTTAGACAAATAACTGTTTTATATGTTGTGTTTTTCCATTATTTACATTTCCTATGAGGTATTAAAAACTGTCCTACAGTTATACAAATTAACTGCTTTTAAGTCTATCTTCATCTTGGTTTTTGATAGAAACTATACAAAATATTTTTCCTGTATCAGAGCTATCTATTACATGATTATGATAGTAAGTTGATGTCTGCAGAATATACACCTTTTGAGGTGGTACTTACCAATTGTTTATACATGGAGACTAAACATTTCGCATTTTCTTCTACCAAAGCCTCTGCCTGTACGTCTCATTATCCCACTTCTTTTCTTTTCTTTTTATTTTTTATTTAGTTTTAAAACAATAAATAAACAAATCAATTATAAAGCAAACAAATTATTTACATAAGTTCACAGTTGATAATTAATAATTTTCAAATAAGTCTTAAAGTATAAGCCAAGATTTATTTGAATGTATAATATTAGAAGTTCTCATTGTTACAGTATTTATTACTGCAAATCATTTTCGCATACTAATAAATACTAATAAATACTACACATACTTTCTTTGCTGTTTTTGGACAGCAGTTACACCCTTACTTGTATGACTTCAGATAATTTATACCTCTTAGTCCATGTTATCTGATGTTTGTCACCCAACAACTTAAAGGGACTGTAGACAGTAAAAACAGTGCAGTAAGTTCAATTGAATGGAGAAATCACTGATCAGATCATTCCTATAACATGAGTTTATGCAGTGACTTGCTAATAACCACACCAGAAATGTGGAAAAAACAACAAAAGTCCTGAAGATGTCACATTTAGGAAACAAAGCACTTAACTGTAATAAATCTGAGGAGTTTTATCTGGAATTTTGCTGTTTTTTTCCACATTTCTGGTATGATTATTAGTTGGATTCTTGTTTGTTTGATTTTTTTGTCTTTATGCAGTGACTTCCTGTATTTGATTGAATTTTCACTTGAAAGTATCTGGATTGTAATTTATGGTACAACTCTTTAGTTTTGCTTTTTAAAGTATTATTGAATGTCATAACACGCCTATACTTAAAGCAATTGTCTTGCAATAGTTACACTAGGTTTCTCAATGTGCACCTTCTTACAGAGAGATTTAAAATGTGTTTTTAAATGTGTTTCTTCTGTGGCTAATTGATTAATTTAATTCATCTGCTGATAGGCTAAGCCTCCCTATAAATTCATTGATGTTAACATTTTCAAATTGTCTGATGAAGCGTATGGTAGCATACGCAAAAGCGCTTACCTTCTGTTCTATTTTAACAATAAAAAGTCAAAAATTGTTACGTGGCAGAGTCGGAAGTTTTTATTATATATATATTTTTATTATATATATATATATATTTTTTAGAGATAGTGGTATCATATGTTAGTTACTGTTTCCACCCCCTCTTGGTTTCAATACTTTTGGTCTTACTACTTAAAAGAAGGTTTCATTAATGGGAAGCTGTAATGGGGAAATAAATTTGCCTGTATTACATAGCAGAATGTATATAGTCAAAATGTGTAGTTATTACAGCCGAATAGTGAAACAAGGCAATCACAACATGGTGGTACACAAGGACTTTCCACATTTAAAGCTAACAAAAATCAGTTTTCTGTTATGAGGCTTTCAACCACACCTATAGGTTGGTGGGTACGGGAAAATTGACCAGGGCACCTGAGAAATTTCTCTACACTTTTTGATAAGTGCAGTGAGACCCTTGGCATCTACCTGAACTATTACCAACTTTGGTAGATGGTACCACCAATTCAACATCTCATACTCTAGAATAGCACACACAGGAGTTTGTAATCCCATGTGCTGTACTATAGTGTTAGTAATGGAAAATTAATCAAAGTACCACATGCACAGAACCCACAACCTTTACATGGCAGATATGCCTGTACAGCATACAGATGAGTTTTAAAGTAAAAGTGATGGTACTTTTAAAAGAGATCTTTCAAGAAAAGTATAGAATTTTTGCCCAAGTAGACAAGAAATGCACCATGAATAACAAATACAACTTAAAAAAACATAAAAATAAAATAATAGACTAGCACCAAGACCACCGATCCAAGAAGTAAGCAAATTTAATGAAACAGCGCCTCAGCTTACACAGCCTTCCAAGCTGTGTAAGCCGAGGTGCTAAGTGTTTCATTAAATTTGCTTACTTCTTTGATTGGTGGTCTTGGTGGTATTTTATTATGCTCCATGAATAAGGTCATGGGCACAGATGGCTGATATAATGTTGCTTCACACGATGCAGCTAGGCAATCTCAACAGTACAGATTGCATATCTTAGTGAGCTAAGAGGTCTCATAACAAGTATTGAACTGGAAAGATAATTTTTTCCCACCATAATGGCAGGTAGTACTGTATTAAGGAATGGTGATAATGCAGTACAGACCTTAGCTATATTACAGAGAAGACTGCAGTTGTGCTAGGTATCTCCAGTAATGGCAGTGACATAGGGTTACCACATGTCCCACTTTATGCAGCACAGTACCTATCTAGACAGTTGTGTCTTTTTGAAAGTATATCAAAAATGGCAAATATCCTGAGATTTTATAATAAACTATTCCCTATGTTTCTTTTAATAGTTGCATAAAACAATTATTTGTATTTAAAACAACTAAATATTATATGGAACAGCCTAAAAAATGAAATTATATAAAAACAAGTTTTTATTTCAGAAAATAAATTTAAGCCAAGTCCTTTACACTGCACTAGTTGTAAGCGTGAACTTGCAAAATCTTACATTTCCATAAAAAATAGTCCCATATTCGGGCACTCGGAGAGGTGGCAACCTTACAGTGTCACTGTGTAATTGTGCACAAGCAGTATATGAAGTCAGACAACAGCACACATACAATAAAATGCTGTATTTATCTTGTGTTGATTTGCTGTGGTGGACATGGCAATGGAGAGTATGAAGCAGTAAACAGGGTAGGATACTAGTTCTGTCACTGCTCTGCCATTGCTATCATGTGATTAAGTTGGAACGGCAGCAACAGTTTGAATGGTGTCATGTAGGACTAACAGTTGTCAGACTGAGGATCAGGCATTTCAAACTGTTGGAATGATGCCAATAACCTAGACAATACGTTGGCAAAGGCCTCCTTATTATCATTTCAGTTATAAGTTTATAGATAACAATGGAACCAGGCACAGATGAATACAGTTGTAAGGTAGACAGAGAAAGAAAACCAGTAGCTTAGCTAGGGTGGGGCGAGAGGGGCAAGTGCTCTGGGTACTAAGTGTTGGGGGGCTCAATTAGCCAAGCCCAATCTCTCTTTAATACAATACTTGTTTTTAAAAGCCGGTATTGCATTTGTGGTCAAACCTATGTACTTTAGCATGCCCTGTAGGCAGAGTATAAACTGTTGCCAACTGTTTCTTACAGTTTAAAAAGAAAATATTTTTTTTAATTAAAACATGAGCATTGCAATGCTCAATGCAGGCAGGACTTAAAATGTAGCAACTGCAGCGGTTTGCTACAGTGTAATTTTTTTAACTAAAACATGATCTCTGTAGCACTCCTTGTAGGCAGGGTATTAACTGTAGCAACTGTTTACAGTTTAAAAGGAGAATTTTTTAAATAAAATAATTATTGAGGAGGGGTTGGGGCTAGACACAAAAGCAGGATTTGAATGGCTGGTACTGGGAGTGAGGATGTCATACATCTATGTGGTGTGCTCCTAGAAGGAATGTGTTTTTTGTTTGTTTATTTGTTTGTTTGTTTGTTTGCTTATTGGTTTGTTTTTGTTTGTTTTTCAACAGAAGACCTGGGGCACATAGATCTAATTATAATACTCTGATCATTAATTACAGTGAAGTGCTTTTCTTTCCTGTTCTTTGCAATTGGAAAGCTGAGTAGGTAGGTGCTAGTTCATAATACTGGGCCAGGGTGCTGCATGAACCAGTTACTCTTCTGAAGAAAAGTGCTAAAAAATACATCAGTCAATGCAGTCATTCACCAAGATGTAACACATATACTAGGAAATACTCTTCACTTGTAGACAGAAGTCAGCGCAAAATAAAATATGAAATTATGCTCCTAAACAATTAGAAGCAGCCAGATCATAAAATCAGGATACTTGGGTTGTATTAAGAAATCAGCACATTTTAAACTAGAAAAACGAAAGGAACAGACAACTGTATGTACTAACGTTTGAACCTTTTATTACACATACGTTTTTTACAGATTTACCTGCAGGTCTGAAAGCCGGGTCTTTATCAGAACATCGAAGTTTTAAAACTTCGAATGTTCTAATATCGACCCGTTTTAATAGAACGCTAAAAATAGCGAAGCTGCAGAAGACCACATTTTTTTCTAGGGAAAGAATTCAGTTGGCCGGTTCTGTGGCTTCACTATTTTCAGCATTGTGGTGGAGATTTACAGGTCGGGTTCAGGTAAGTGTGCGATTGTGTAGTTGTTAGGGTTAGGGCACAGGTTAGGTGAATTAGATTTAGGGGCGGGTTAAGTGAGTTAGAGTTAGGGAGCGGGTTAGGTGAGTGTGCGATAGTGACGGACCTTAGGGTTAGGGTTTGGGTTAAGGTAAGTGGATAGATAGTAGTGTATGTATAGTTTAGTGTAGGGTTAGTTGTAGGATTATAAGTGTATGTGTGTGTATTGATGTTTTTTAGGTGTGCTTGTGTTGTGTGTATGTGTTTCAGAATAGCGATTTTTTTCCCAAGGAAAAAATTCACTGTTCTGAATGTTTGATATTATGTGGTTTAGATATTTTAGGTTCGATGAAATATCATTCACTATTTTCATCTTTCGATAATGTGATATAAACACCGAAAGCCACTACACACGGCTAGTATTCAGAGATCAGGAAACAAACAAAAAAAGCATGAAAAAATGTTTCTATTACAGTTTGAAACTTGCATCTTTCAAATGCTTTCTACAGAGTTAGTGGCAGCCATGTCACAAGATCAATGCACTCAGCTAACATTCCGAAATCAGCACAAAATAAGATATGAAATTAAACTAATAGAAAACTCTTGTTTAATAATGTTTTAGCTCTGCATTACTCATATGCTTTCCTGCATGGAAGTAGCAAGTCAGGTCATAAAATTCCTGAAAGGCTACTTTTCTCTGAGAATAAAAAGGCACAGGCAAATCTAATGAATGACTGGTGAGAGCTGCTGTGAGTACTACTGCAATTTATTTTATTTTATTTTACATTTGTTAACCGGGCTAGTCCAACTGGATATATTTCCATTTTCAGCAGAGGCCCGGGGAGAAAAGCTCCACAGTAACATTTAAAAAATTTATAAAGCACAATTGTAAGAGAAAAAAAAATGTAAAAATGTAAACAATGTAAGACAAAAAAAATAAATGAGAGAACAGCAGTTACAAGGTCATACTATATACAAAAACACCATATTCAAAAAAAGAAATTATTTACAGAAATATAAAGAAATACAGTTGTTAGAAATAATTAGAGATCCCTAGCTAAAGAAAAGTGTGTTAATTAAGAAATGCAAAAAAAAAAAAAACTTTGAAAGGAAATTAGATACTCTTACAGTGAAATGTATGAGGTAGTTTACAATATGTTAACAGTTATTTCATATCCTATTTGCAACAATAATTTAAAACAGTTTCCGCTACCCACGGGTAGGTAGTGTTAAAAAAGGTGATGGGAGACAGGATAGACAAAATGACAAAAGAGAATGCAGACAATTAGTCAGGGTAACAGCAAGAGCATAACCAGTGTGTTTTAAGATGTTGCTTCAGCCTTTGCTTAGAGTGGGAAGGAGGGAAGTGCTGTTAGATCTGATGGCAACATGTTCCAATATTTTCCAGCAGTATTAGAAAACAAGGAGTCACCTGCTAAGTTATTAGACTTGGTAGTGCTAGCCAGTAGTTTAGTAGAGGAGCATAAGTAATTGAGGTTAGCATAGGGGGTAATAAGGTTGGAGAGAATCGGTGTGTTGTTAGGTTGGTAGAATATCCTATGAACAATGATAAGTTGGGAAAGTTTCAGTAAGTTTTTTAGTTCAAGCCAGTCAAGCTGCTTTAGGTTCAGACAGTGGAGCATTCTAAATGGGTTCCCAGTGGCAAACCTGGTAATATTATTATAGCAATTAGTTAGTTTAGAGAGATTCTTTTTCTTTAGGTTAGTATATATAGGGGAAGCATAGAGAAGAGTGGAGATTAGATGAGAGTGGGCAATTGTAGATCTGGCTGTTGGTGCTAAGAAGTGTTTTATTCTATATAGGGAGCCCAATTTTCTATTTACGGTTTTTATAATGGTCAACCCGTGGTGGTGGTGCTGCGGTAGCTTTGTCGCCTCACAGTAAGATGCTGTCCAGTTCGATTCTCAGCTAGAGCATCTTCTGCGTGGAGACATGTGTGAATGGGTATACCTTCATTGAAGGTTGTGCGTCAGGGCTGGTAACTCAGCACATAAAAATCAACTACCATTCATTAGCGGACTAGAGTTCCGCTGTGGTGACCCCTAACCGGGAAAAGCCGAAAGACACAAACAAACAAACAAACAAACAATTTATATGATTGTCAAATGAAAGGTTATTGCCAATTAAGACTCCTAATAATTTGGTGGTAGAGTCTGGGGTTATGACGGCACCATTATTTGATTTGATTGAGAAAATGATTGGGGGGGACTTACTGTTAGGTGTGAAGAGTAAGAGCTTGTTTATTTTGGCATTCAAAAGGAGGCAACGTTTTAGGAATCAAGCCTCAACTGAATTGAATAATGTCTGAGTTAGGGATTGAGTTTAGATGTGGAGTTGGCAGTGCATATGAGTGTGGAATCATCTGCATATTGTATGCAGGTAGCTTGAGGGATTGCTAAGAAAAGGTCGGTCGCTGATGAATACTGAGAATAGAAGTGGACTGAGAATGGAGCCCTGAGGGACTCCAAGGGAGACTGTCAGGTGCGAAGATAGTTGATTCTACCAAAGGCTTGCTTGTTGCCTATTTTTAAGGCAGGACTTAAACCAGAGAATGGCCTTAGTGTCTTGAGCAAGGGATTCAAGAGATTTTAGGAGTAGGGGGTGGTTGATCATGTCAAAGGCTTTTGACAGATCAATAAAGAGTGCAGATGAGAGGAGGTTGTTGTTACGGTTTTTATTGATAGAGTCAGTGAAAGATAGGAGGGCTGTGGTGGTACTATGAAATGGCCTGAATCCATGCTGACACTTAGCTAATATATTATGTTGGATTAGGTGGTTAATTAGTTAATGGTGAATACATTTTCCATAATTTTTGCTAAGGGTGATAAAAGAGCTATAGAACTGTAGTTGGAATACTCATTGGAGTTTCCACCTTTATGTAGAGGAATGATGTGGGAGATTTTCCAGATGTCTGGGATGGTTTCTTCATTTATGGTTCTGTTTATAAGGATGGATACAGGATAATCAACTGCTTTGGCTGCTTTTTGCAGGTATTCAGATGGTATTTGGTCTGCAGAGGGGGTACATGGCTTAAGTTTATGTATAAGTTTTTGGATGCACGATGTAGTGATGGGTTTAATTTGGAAAATTGGGAGAGTATTAGGTAAAGATGTTTGGAGATTAAATTGTTTGTGGACAGCTGGCAGGCAAGAGATTTTATGGTGTCAGTGAAGAAGGTATTGAAGGCATTGGTAGTTTGAAGGGAGATATTTTTATCTGCCCCTAGAGGGGGTGGTGTACTGGAGAGCCCTGGGTGAAGGAGTCTATTAATGTTAGACCAGAATTTTTGTGGATTGTTATGGTGCGATTGCTGAAGCTTACAATAGTAGTTTTTTTGTCAGTCGGTATAGGTTTTTTAGTAGTATTCCTTAGCTGTTTAAATGTTTGTCACTCTGAGCTATTTTTGGATGCTCTCCACTTGGTCCATGATTTATTCCTACGCAATATGAGTTATCTAGTTTCTTTTGAAAGCCAGGGGGCAGGTTTGGCCTTCATTCTGACAGAGCGTTTAGAAGCATGCTTATCAAGGATAGTTAAGAAGTAAGAATTGAAATATTTAACTGCCTGCTCAAGAGGGAGAGTTTTTAGTGGGTACCAGTTACAGGCACTAAGTTCATTTTGGAATAACACAGGGTTAAAATGTTTGTTGGTTCGAGAGATCTTGGAAGTAGGGGTGTTAGGGATACCATTCTTTTGTCTTATAATGTAAGTTAATATGTGATCACTTAAGTCATCTGGTAGAGTACCTGCATTGTAACTTTGTTGCTGCTGATTAATGAGTATCCTGTCTAAGATACTCTCTTTGTTGTTGGGTTTGTTAGGTTTAGTGGTGGTGGTAATAGTTTGACTAAAGCCATGAAGATTAATATGTGATGAGGGATTATCTGTGTTAACACATTACCAATCAGTATTAAAATCACTAAGTATAATGGTTTCTTATGGGTAAGCAATTGATACCCAGCTTAGAATGTCTTCTATTGCAGTGGTATTATTACCAGGGGGTAGGTAGATGCAGATAATATATAGGGCTTTGGAAGCATTTAGTTGAAGTTGGGAGATAGGTACTTTAGCCTTACTATCCTGAGGTGGGTTATAAGATATGGAGGAGATCTGTAGGGTGGATTTATACAGAAGTGCTACTCCCACACCCCTACGTTTTGAGATATTTGAATTTGAGAATTTGAGACAGAGTCTGGTTAAAACCTTTGAAGCTACCTGTAGGCACTCCTCTTCCAACCCCCACAGTCACAGCTGAGACATGCTCAGAAAGCCAGACTGAAAATGTAAACAAAGGCCAGAAGCAAAACAGAAAGCACTAAATCACTTAATCCTCTTCTAATACTTCACTTTATTGTAGTACTTAAACTACTGTATCAACTTCTAATTTGCCCAACCAAATTATCATTCCATCCCTGCATCTCTATTAACACTTAAACTTGCTTATCCCCTTTAATACTTCACTCTATTGTATTTCTTAAATTGTACCTACCTAGCTGATACAGCACTCTTCTATCTGTAAATTTTCAGCACAAGGCTTGTATATCAATGTTTGTGAATATCAATATAAATGTTATTATACTAATTATTGTGTTATGTAGTCACTGTGAATATCAATATAAATGTTATTATACTAATTATTATGTTATGTAGTCACTGTGAATATCAATATAAATGTTATTATACTAATTATTATGTTATGTAGTCACTGTGAATATCAATATAAATGTTATTATACTAATTATTATGTTATGTAGTCACTGTGAATATCAATATAAATGTTATTATACTAATTATTATGTTATGTAGTCACTGTGAATATCAATATAAATGTTATTATACTAATTATTATGTTATGTAGTCACTGTGAATATCAATATAAATGTTATTATACTAATTATAATGTTATGTAGTCACTGGGAATATCAATATAAATGTTATTATACTGATTATTATGTTATGTAGTCACTGTGAATATCAATATAAATGTTATTATACTAATTATTATGTTATGTAGTCACTGTGAATATCAGTATAAATGTTATACTAATTATTATGTTATGTAGTCACTGTGAATATCAATATAAATGTTATTATACTAATTATTATGTTATGTAGTCACTGTGAATATCAGTATAAATGTTATTATACTAATTATTATGTTATGTAGTCACTGTGAATATCAGTATAAATGTTATTATACTAATTATTATGTTATGTAGTCACTGTGAATATCAGTATAAATGTTATTATACTAATTATTATGTTATGTAGTCACTGTGAATATCAGTATAAATGTTATTATACTAATTATTATGTTATGTAGTCACTGTGAATATCAATATAAATGTTATTATACTAATTATTATGTTATGTAGTCACTATGAATATCAATATAAATGTTATTATACTAATTATTATGTTATGTAGTCACTGTGAATATCAGTATAAATGTTATTATACTAATTTTAATGTTATGTAGTCACTGTGAATATCAGTATAAATGTTATTATACTAACTATTATGTTATGTAGTCACTATGAATATCAGTATAAATGTTATTATACTAATTATTATGTTATGTAGTCACTGTGAATATCAATATAAATGTTATTAAACTAATTATTATGTTATGTAGTCACTGTGAATATCAATATAAATGTTATTAAACTAATTATTATGTTATGTAGTCACTGTGAATATCAATATAAATGTTATTATACTAATTATTATGTTATGTAGTCACTGTGAATATCAGTATAAATGTTATTATACTAATTATTATGTTATGCAGTCACTGTGAATACCAATATAAATGTTATTATACTAATTATTATGTTATGTAGTCACTGTGAATATCAATATAAATGTTATTATACTAATTATTATGTTATGTAGTCACTGTGAATATCAGTATAAATGTTATTATACTAATTATTATGTTATGTAGTCACTGTGAATATCAATATAAATGTTATTATACTAATTATTATGTTATGTAGTCACTGTGAATATCAATATAAATGTTATTATACTAATTATTATGTTATGTAGTCACTGTGAATATCAATATAAATGTTATTATACTAATTATTATGTTATGTAGTCACTGTGAATATCAATATAAATGTTATTATACTAATTATTATGTTATGTAGTCACTGTGAATATCAATATAAATGTTATTATACTAATTATTATGTTATGTAGTCACTGTGAATATCAATATAAATGTTATTATACTAATTATTATGTTATGTAGTCACTGTGAATATCAATATAAATGTTATTATACTAATTATTATGTTATGTAGTCACTGTGAATATCAATATAAATGTTATTATACTAATTATTATGTTATGTAGTCACTGTGAATATCAATATAAATGTTATTATACTAATTATTATGTTATGTATTCACTGTGAATATCAGTATAAATGTTATTATACTAATTATTATGTTATGTAGTCACTGTGAATATCAATATAAATGTTATTATACTAATTATTATGTTATGTAGTCACTGTGAATATCAATATAAATGTTATTATACTAATTATTATGTTATGTAGTCACTGTGAATATCAATATAAATGTTATTATACTAATTATTATGTTATGTAGTCACTGTGAATATCAATATAAATGTTATTATACTAATTATTATGTTATGTAGTCACTGTGAATATCAATATAAATGTTATTATACTAATTATTATGTTATGTAGTCACTGTGAATATCAATATAAATGTTATTATACTAATTATTATGTTATGTAGTCACTGTGAATATCAATATAAATGTTATTATACTAATTATTATGTTATGTAGTCACTGTGAATATCAATATAAATGTTATTATACTAATTATTATGTTATGTAGTCACTGTGAATATCAGTATAAATGTTATTATACTAATTATTCTGTTATGTAGTCACTGTGAATATCAATATAAATGTTATTATACTAATTATTCTGTTATGTAGTCACTGTGAATATCAATATAAATGTTATTATACTAATTATTATGTTATGTAATCACTGTGAATATCAATATAAATGTTATTATACTAATTATTATGTTATGTAGTCACTGTGAATATCAGTATAAATGTTATTATACTAATTATTATGTTATGTAGTCACTGTGAATATCAGTATAAATGTTATTATACTAATTATTATGTTATGTAGTCACTGTGAATATCAATATAAATGTTATTATACTAATTATTATGTTATGTAGTCACTGTGAATATCAATATAAATGTTATTATACTAATTATTATGTTATGTAGTCACTGTGAATATCAATATAAATGTTATTATACTAATTATTATGTTATGTAGACACTGTGAATATCAATATAAATGTTATTATACTAATTATTATGTTATGTAGTCACTGTGAATATCAATATAAATGTTATTATACTAATTATTATGTTATGTAGTCACTGTGAATATCAATATAAATGTTATTATACTAATTATTATGTTATGTAGTCACTGTGAATATCACTATTAATGTATTTATACTAATTATTATGTTATGTAGTCACTGTGAATATCACTATAAATGTTATTATACTAATTATTATGTTATGTAGTCACTGTGAATATCACTATAAATGTTATTAAACTAATTATTATGTTATGTAGTCACTGTGCATATCAATATAAATGTTATTAAACTAATTATTATGTTATGTAGTCACTGTGAATATCAGTATAAATGTTATTATACTAATTATTATGTTATGTAGTCACTGTGAATATCAGTATAAATGTTATTATACTAATTATTATGTTATGTAGTCACTGTGAATATCAGTATAAATGTTATTATACTAATTATTATGTTATGTAGTCACTGTGAATATCAATATAAATGTTATTATACTAATTATTATGTTATGTAGTCACTGTGAATATCAATATAAATGTTATTATACTAATTATTATGTTATGTAGTCACTGTGAATATCAATATAAATGTTATTATACTAATTATTATGTTATGTAGTCACTGTGAATATCAATATAAATGTTATTATACTAATAATTATGTTATGTAGTCACTGTGAATATCAATATAAATGTTATTATACTAATAATTATGTTATGTAGTCACTGTGAATATCAATATAAATGTTATTATACTAATAATTATGTTATGTAGTCACTGTGAATATCAATATAAATGTTATTATACTAATTATTATGTTATGTAGTCACTGTGAATATCAATATAAATGTTATTATACTAATTATTATGTTATGTAGTCACTGTGAATATCAATATAAATGTTATTATACTAATTATTATGTTATGTAGTCACTGTGAATATCAATATAAATGTTATTATACTAATTATTCTGTTATGTAGTCACTGTGAATATCAGTATAAATGTTATTATACTAATTATTATGTTATGTATTCACTGTGAATATCAGTATAAATGTTATTATACTAATTATTATGTTATGTATTCACTGTGAATATCAATATAAATGTTATTATACTAATTATTATGTTATGTATTCACTGTGAATATCAGTATAAATGTTATTATACTAATTATTATGTTATGTAGTCACTGTGAATATCAGTATAAATGTTATTATACTAATTATTATGTTATGTAGTCACTGTGAATATCAGTATAAATGTTATTATACTAATTATTATGTTATGTAGTCACTGTGAATATCAATATAAATGTTATTATACTAATTATTATGTTATGTAGTCACTGTAAATATCAATATAAATGTTATTATACTAATTATTATGTTATGTAGTCACTGTGAATATCAATATAAATGTTATTATACTAATTATTATGTTATGTAGTCACTGTGAATATCAATATAAATGTTATTATACTAATTATTTTGTTATGTAGTCACTGTGAATATCAATATAAATGTTATTATACTAATTATTATGTTATGTATTCACTGTGAATATCAATATAAATGTTATTATACTAATTATTATGTTATGTAGTCACTGTGAATATCAATATAAATGTTATTATACTAATTATTATGTTATGTAGTCACTGTGAATATCAATATAAATGTTATTATACTAATTATTATGTTATGTAGTCACTGTGAATATCAATATAAATGTTATTATACTAATTATTCTGTTATGTAGTCACTGTGAATATCAATATAAATGTTATTATACTAATTATTCTGTTATGTAGTCACTGTGAATATCAGTATAAATGTTATTATACTAATTATTCTGTTATGTAGTCACTGTGAATATCAGTATAAATGTTATTATACTAATTATTCTGTTATGTAGTCACTGTGAATATCAGTATAAATGTTATTATACTAATTATTCTGTTATGTAGTCACTGTGAATATCAGTATAAATGTTATTATACTAATTATTCTGTTATGTAGTCACTGTGAATATCAATATAAATGTTATTATACTAATTATTATGTTATGTAGTCACTGTGAATATCAATATAAATGTTATTATACTAATTATTATGTTATGTAATCACTGTGAATATCAATATAAATGTTATTATACTAATTATTATGTTATGTAGTCACTGTGAATATCAGTATAAATGTTATTATACTAATTATTATGTTATGTAGTCACTGTGAATATCAGTATAAATGTTATTATACTAATTATTATGTTATGTAGTCACTGTGAATATCAATATAAATGTTATTATACTAATTATTATGTTATGTAGTCACTGTGAATATCGATATAAATGTTATTATACTAATTATTATGTTATGTAGACACTGTGAATATCAATATAAATGTTATTATACTAATTATTATGTTATGTAGTCACTGTGAATATCAATATAAATGTTATTATACTAATTATTATGTTATGTAGTCACTGTGAATATCAATATAAATGTTATTATACTAATTATTATGTTATGTAGTCACTGTGAATATTACTATTAATGTTATTATACTAATTATTATGTTATGTAGTCACTGTGAATATCACTATAAATGTTATTATACTAATTATTATGTTATGTAGTCACTGTGAATATCACTATAAATGTTATTAAACTAATTATTATGTTATGTAGTCACTGTGCATATCAATATAAATGTTATTAAACTAATTATTATGTTATGTAGTCACTGTGAATATCAGTATAAATGTTATTATACTAATTATTATGTTATGTAGTCACTGTGAATATCAGTATAAATGTTATTATACTAATTATTATGTTATGTAGTCACTTTGAATATCAGTATAAATGTTATTATACTAATTATTATGTTATGTAGTCACTGTGAATATCAGTATAAATGTTATTATACTAATTATTATGTTATGTAGTCACTGTGAATATCAATATAAATGTTATTATACTAATTATTATGTTATGTAGTCACTGTGAATATCAATATAAATGTTATTATACTAATTATTATGTTATGTAGTCACTGTGAATATCAATATAAATGTTATTATACTAATTATTATGTTATGTAGTCACTGTGAATATCAATATAAATGTTATTATACTAATAATTATGTTATGTAGTCACTGTGAATATCAATATAAATGTTATTATACTAATTATTATGTTATGTAGTCACTGTGAATATCAATATAAATGTTATTATACTAATTATTATGTTATGTAGTCACTGTGAATATCAATATAAATGTTATTATACTAATTATTATGTTATGTAGTCACTGTGAATATCAATATAAATGTTATTATACTAATTATTATGTTATGTAGTCACTGTGAATATCAATATAAATGTTATTATACTAATTATTATGTTATGTAGTCACTGTGAATATCAATATAAATGTTATTATACTAATTATTATGTTATGTAGTCACTGTGAATATCAATATAAATGTTATTATACTAATTATTATGTTATGTAGTCACTGTGAATATCAATATAAATGTTATTATACTAATTATTCTGTTATGTAGTCACTGTGAATATCAGTATAAATGTTATTATACTAATTATTCTGTTATGTAGTCACTGTGAATATCAGTATAAATGTTATTATACTAATTATTCTGTTATGTAGTCACTGTGAATATCAGTATAAATGTTATTATACTAATTATTCTGTTATGTAGTCACTGTGAATATCAGTATAAATGTTATTATACTAATTATTCTGTTATGTAGTCACTGTGAATATCAATATAAATGTTATTATACTAATTATTCTGTTATGTAGTCACTGTGAACATCAATATAAATGCTATTATACTAATTATTATGTTATGTAGTCACTGTGAATTTCAATATGAATGTTATTATACTAATTATTATGTTATGTAGTCACTGTGAATATCAATATAAATGTTATTATACTAATTATTATGTTATGTAGTCACTGTGAATATCAGTATAAATGTTATTATACTAATTATTATGTTATGTAGTCACTGTGAATATCAGTATAAATGTTATTATACTAATTATTATGTTATGTAGTCACTGTGAATATCAGTATAAATGTTATTATACTAATTATTATGTTATGTAGTCGCTGTGAATATCAGTATAAATGTTATTTTACTAATTATTATGTTATGTATTCACTGTGAATATCAGTATAAATGTTATGATACTAATTATTATGTTATGTAGTCACTGTGAATATCAGTATAAATGTTTAATACTAATTATTATGTTATGTAGTCACTGTGAATATCAGTATAAATGTTATGATACTAATTATTATGTTATGTAGTCACTGTGAATATAGGTTTATAGGTTTATAGGTTTATACTAGGCTATCTGCCCTAAGGCATTTATAAGCCTAGCCCAAATTTTTATGGCTTACGCCACCCCTTATATGAAAAAATACTGTGCCCATTAGTTTGTTGTGCCTCTGTCCAGCAGTGACACAGAGATGATTCCCGGGGTAAACCTACGATCTCCCATCCACAGGTCTAGATTTCTCTTGAACAGAGTCAGCGAGGTGCTCTGCCTCACATGGACCGGGATTTTATTCCACAGCATAGGGAGTCTCTGAGTGATAAATCTATCCCTCCAGCATGTCCTATTTATATCCGTGCTAAGGTTTAAGTCGCTTGCTCTAGTGGTTTTGGTGGATTTGGATTTTTGAGGTGGAGCATGTCCATTAATCCTGGGTTGGACATGGCCTTGTATGTCAGGCACATGTCACCTCTGAGCAGACGGTATGTGACTGAATAGAGCTGGAGTTTCTTCAATCTGGCAGCATATGACAGATTTTGGAGTCCCTTTATCCTTTTGGTGAGGAACTTTTGGGGTCTCTCCAATTGCTGCAGATGTCGGGTGAGATACATCCCGAATGGGGCATTGTACTCGATCATTGGTCTGATAAGTGAAGAGTACAGGGAAACAATGACCTCACTAGATCTGGATGTGAATGCCTTCATGATCAGGTGGGCAATGTAGAAGGTCTTTCTAACCACTTTAGCAATGTGAGTGTCAAAAGAAAGGCCACTGTCAACCTGGGTCCCCAGGTCCCTGATAACCTCTTCTGTGCTTAGTGGATTGCCACCTATATGGTAGCTTGGGGTTACCTTGTTTTTCCCGAATGGTATGACTATACATTTTTTGGCGTTTAACTTCAGGCCATGGCTCTGGCACCAGCTATCTGTTTCCGTGAGTCCCTTCTGTAGGATATCCGTGTCCGATGCACTTTCCACTATGGCGCCCAGTTTGCAGTCGTCTGCAAACTTTGTCAGCCAAAGTCCTCCAATGTTGGCCTGTACTAATGAGAAGTAGATGCCAAACAATAGGGGGCCAAGGACCGAGCCCTGTGGGACACCACTTGTGACCGGCTTGGAGTCTGACACAGCGCCAGCAACTCTAACCCTGTGGGTTCTGTCCTTAAGCCAGTTTGCAACCCATCTTGTGACATATGGGTTTACATTTAAGCTGGTAAGTTTTTCTACAATACCCGAGTGGGGTATTGTGTCGAAAGCCTTTGCAAGGTCAAGGTAGGCTGTATGGACTGCCTTTCCCTCATCAATGGCCTTGGTGACTGTTTCGAAGAAGTCGACCAAGTTCAAAAGGCATAATCTTCCCTTGACAAAGCCAAACTGGGTCGGGTCCAATGTCTGCAAGTCCCCTATATCTTTGTTTATGAGCTCCATTATGATCCTCTACATAGCTTTGCAGACTAGACTTGTTAAGCTTATGGGGCGGTAATTACCAGGGTCCGTAGAGGCGCCGCCTTTGTGGATTGGGACCACAGTTGCCGTACGCCACTCCTTAGGCACGTATCCTGTGGTAAGGCTGAGATTAAACAGCTGCCTTATGTGCGGGTTTAATTCCTCATTTAGCTTGTGTAGCACACAGCCGGGGACACCATCCGGTCCCATTGATGCTGTGTTTTTAGCTTTAGAGAGAGCAGTTTTCACCTGCGCATTTGAGATGTCCGGGAGGCTACACTCGGCTGGGATAGTTATCTCTCCTTTAGGGGAGGGGGGTGAAGTTTGCACTGAACCTGTCTGCCAGTATGTTGGCAATGTCTGTGGGTTCAGTGATTTTTGTATCATTTTGGACTAATTCTGAGCATATCTGGGAGTTTCCACCCAGGTTCCTAACATAGCTGAAAAAGGCCTTATGATTGTCCTTTGAATCCATGGCAATTTTTCTCTCAAAATTGGCCTTAGTTGATTTTATGAGTGCTCATATTTTTTTACTAATAATGATCAGGGGTGACTTCCCTTTTATGGATTTTGTTCTATCATGTAATAGCTTTCTCCTCTTATTGTAAAGTTTGTTAATGGCTGGGGTACACCAGACTGGACGTTTGCCCTTTGTGGAAAGAGTCCTGGTTTTATTTGGGATTGCCTGATCCATGCAGTCCTGGAGGTGTTCATAGAAGGCATTTGTAAGGGCTTCCGCAGCTTGGGTTGTGGTTTCCTCTGGCTCAGGGGCCTTGAATAATACCACACCAGTCTTAAGTAGTGTGAAGTTTGCTTTAGAGAAGTTCTTCACTATGGTCTTTTTTGTTTGGGGTGGGGGCGGGATGTGGATTTCCAGTGAGATTAGTTTATGATCAGATCTCACCAATGAGGGATATACTTCTGGTGTGGAGCATTTTGTCCCCATGTTTGTGACAATGAGATCTAGTATATTTTCTCCTCTCATGGGAACAGTGACTAGCTGTTCCATGGCATTTGAATTTATGAACTCCAGGAACCGTTGGGCTAGAAAGTTAGTGCTTGAGTAATGTTCCCAGTCTATATTCGGGTAGTTGAAGTCACCCAATATGATGGTGTTTGGAAATACATTTATACCCTCCAGTGTCTTCAGGAAGGCTGTGTGGGGTTCCTGAGTTTGAGAGGGTGGCCTGTAGCATGCTACAATTTGTAGAGCAGTTTTGCCTATGGTTAGTTGCACCTGGATGGTTTCAAGCTTGATGCGTTGCCACCAACCTGGAGGTGTGGGTATCCTTTATGAATATGGATACACCCCCTCCTTTTGTGGTGTGGTCCGGGTTTTGGGGCCAGAACGCATGATATGAGGTAAAACCTAATAGTGCCGGGGTGCTCTCAGGAGCCTTGAACCAGGTTTAAGTTACAGCACAGACATCGATGTTCTCCATACTGAGAAGGGCCTCGAGTGCGTGCATTTTGAGATTTAGACTTCTGGCATTGAGCAGCATTACCCTCAGTTTCTTCCCATTTTTGTTTTCTAGGGAGGTAGGTTTAGAATTTGAGCCTTGCCTAAAAAAGGCACTATGTGGGTGGCAAGAGCCTTAGCCAATATCCGGAATCCCAGGGTGACAGGTGCAAGCCGTCCCTTGAGCAGCGTGGCTTGTCAAACATGTCATCCCAGGCAGACAGACACTGGATCCCCTTTGAATGACACCAGACATTAAGCCAATTGTTAAAGCTGATCATCTTGTCTCTATATTGTGGCATCATTCTTGGTGAAGGAAGGATACTGCTCAGGGTTAGGATCATACCTGCCTGGGCTACATAATCAGAGAGCTCCTCTATGTCTCTTTTCATGTAGTCCAGGGAGGTATGTCTCAGGTCGTTCACACCAGCATGGACAATGACTGTGTCATATTTGTACTTGCCGTGGAGTGACCCGAGTGCTTGTGTTATGTGGCGGATTCTAGCACCCGATAGGCAGCTTACTGTGACCCTCTCCTTGTTCAGCCTGGTGAGTGGGACGTCAGTGTGTCTGACTATGGAGTCACCTATGACAAGTAGGTTTGGTGTTGTATTTGTCCTTAAGGGCTGTGACTGCTTTGCACACTGCTTTTGTGGTTTATGTGTTGCTTGTGGGGTGTCTTGAGGTAGCAGTTGTTTGGGTGTCTGCTTTGGAGGCCTCTGCTGTTTAGGTAATTGCTTTAGTGAGCAAGTGCCAGGTAACTTGAGTGCAATGTGTTACAAGTAACTAAATGCAAAAACGACAAACAGTAACTTTCTTTCAAGTGAAACAAGGAAATAAGTACAGTAAGCAATGCAGATATCACTAGTGATCCACAGAAGCGCTGAGAAGTTGCATATTAGGTGGAATTAGCTTCCAGGGAAATAACAAGCAAACAAACAACAAGCATATAAACAACGCTAGATTCAGCAGGCCTGTTTCTAGTCTATGCTAGAGCAAACAAGGTGAACCAATTTCAGTAAGATACAGTTCAAATATTCAGGCACTATAAACCTCTAACCAGAAATTCCCAGCTCAGAAGGGCAGAGTCCAGCCTCTTCTCCCACAAGAGTGCAGACCACGAACCTTCTTAATGTAAAATAACTGGCCTGAAGCCCAAGTAATTTATCAGTATAGATGTTATGATACTAATTATTATGTTATGTAGTCACTGTGAATATCAGTATAAATGTTATGATACTAATTATTATGTTATGTAGTCACTGTGAATATCAGTATAAATGTTATGATACTAATTATTATGTTATATAGTCACTGTGAATATCAGTATAAATGTTATTATACTAATTAATATGTTATGTAGTCACTGTGAATATCAATATAAATATTATTATACTAATTATTATGTTATGTAGTCACTGTGAATATCAGTATAAATGTTATTATACTAATTATTATGTTATGTAGTCATTGTGAATATCAGTATAAATGTTATTATACTAATTATTATGTTATGTAGTCACTGTGAATATCAGTATAAATGTTATTATACTAATTATTATGTTATGTAGTCACTGTGAATATCAGTATAAATGTTATTATACTAATTATTATGTTATGTAGTCACTGTGAATATCAGTATAAATGTTATTATACTAATTATTATGTTATGTAGTCACTGTGAATATCAGTATAAATGTTATTATACTAATTATTATGTTATGTAGTCACTGTGAATATCAATATAAATGTTATACTAATTATTATGTTATGTAGTCACTGTGAATATCAATATAAACGTTATTATACTAATTATTATGTTATGTAGTCACTGTGAATATCAATATAAACGTTATTATACTAATTATTATGTTATGTAGTCACTGTGAATATCAATATAAATGTTATTATACTAATTATTATGTTATGTAGTCACTGTGAATATCAATATAAATGTTATTATACTAATTATTATGTTATGTAGTCACTGTGAATATCAATATAGATGTTATTATACTAATTATTATGTTATGTAGTCACTGTGAATATCAATACAAATGTTATTATACTAATTATTATGTTATGTAGTCACTGTGAATATCAATATAAATGTTATTATACTAATTATTATGTTATGTAGTCACTGTGAATATCAATACAAATGGTATTATACTAATTATTATGTTATGTAGTCACTGTGAATATCAATATAAATGTTATTATGCTAATTATTATGTTATGTAGTCACTGTGAATATCAATATAAATGTTATTATACTAATTATTATGTCATGTAGTCACTGTGAATATCAATATAAATGTTATTATATTAATTATTATGTTATGTAGTCACTGTGAATATCAGTATAAATGTTATTATACTAATTATTATGTTATGTAGTCACTGTGAATATCAGTATAAATGTTATTATACTAATTATTATGTTATGTAGTCACTGTGAATATCAATATAAATGTTATTATACTAATTATTATGTTATGTAGTCACTGTGAATATCAATATAAATGTTATTATACTAATTATTATGTTATGTAGTCACTGTGAATATCAATATAAATGTTATTATACTAATTATTATGTTATGTAGTCACTGTGAATATCAATATAAATGTTATTATACTAATTATTATGTTATGTAGTCCCTGTGAATATCAATAAAAATGTTATTACACTAATTATTATGTTATGTAGTCACTGTGAATATCAATATAAATGTTATTACACTAATTATTATGTTATGTAGTCACTGTGAATATCAATATAAATGTTATTACACTAATTATTATGTTATGTAGTCACTGTGAATATCAATATAAATGTTATTATACTAATTATTATGTTATGTAGTCACTGTGAATATCAATATAAATGTTATTATACTAATTATTATGTTATGTAGTCACTGTGAATATCAATATAAATGTTATTATACTAATTATTATGTTATGTAGTCACTGTGAATATCAATATAAATGTTATTATACTAATTATTATGTTATGTAGTCACTGTGAATATCAGTATAAATGTTATGATACTAATTATTATGTTATGTAGTCACTGTGAATATAGGTTTATAGGTTTATAGGTTTATACTAGGCTGTCTGCCCTAAGGCATTTATAAGCCTAGCCCAAATTTTTGTGGCTTACGCCACCCCTTATATGAAAATATACTGTGCCCATTAGTTTGTTGTGCCTCTGTCCAGCAGTGACACAGAGATGATTCCCGGGGTAAACCTACGATCTCCCATCCACAGGTCTAGATTTCTCTTGAACAGAGTCAGCGAGGTGCTCTGCCTCACATGGACTGGGATTTTATTCCACAGCATAGGGAGTCTCTGAGTGTTAAATCTATCCCTCCAGCACGTCCTATTTATATCCGTGCTAAGGTTTAAGTCGCTTGCTCTAGTGGTTTTGGTGGATTTGGATTTTTTGAGGTGGAGCATGTCCATTAATTCCGGGTTGGACATGGCCTTGTATGTCAGGCACATGTCACCTCTGAGCAGACGGTATGCGACTGAATAGAGCTGGAGTTTCTTCAATCTGGCAGCATATGACAGATTTTGGAGTCCCTTTATCCTTTTGGTGAGGAACTTTTGGGGTCTCTCCAATTGCTGCAGATGTCGGGTGAGATACATCCCGAATGGGGCATTGTACTCGATCATTGGTCTGATAAGTGAAGATTACAGGGGAACAATGACCTCACTAGATCTGGATGTGAATCCCTTCATGATCAGGTGGGCAATGTAGAAGGTCTTTCTAACCACTTTAGCAATGTGAGTGTCAAAAGAAAGGCCACTGTCAACCTGGGTCCCCAGGTCCCTGATAACCTCTTCTGTGCTTAGTGGATTGCCACCTATATGGTAGCTTGGGGTTACCTTGTTTTTCCCGAAGGGTATGACTATACATTTTTGGCATTTAACTTCAGGCCATGGCTCTGGCACCAGCTATCTGTTTCCGTGAGTCCCTTCTGAAGGATATCCATGTCCGATGCACTTTCCACTATGGCCCAGTTTGCAGTCGTCTGCAAACTTTGTCAGCCAAAGTCCTCCCATGTTGGCCTGTACTTCTGAGAAGTAGATGCCAAACAATAGGGGCCAAGGACCGAGCCCTGTGGGACACCACTTGTGACCGGCTTGGAGTCTGACACAGCGCCAGCAACTCTAACCCTGTGGGTTTTGTCCTTAAGCCAGTTTGCAACCCATCTTGTGACATATGGGTTTACATTTAAGCTGGTAAGTTTTTCTACAATACCGAGTGGGGTATTGTGTCGAAAGCCTTGCAAGGTCAAGGTAGGCTGTATGGACTGCCTTTCCCTCATCAATGGCCTTGGTGACTGTTTCGAAGAAGTCGACCAAGTTCAAAAGGCATGATCTTCCCTTGACAAAGCCAAACTGGGTCGGGTCCAATGTCTGCAAGTCCCCTATATCTTTGTTTATGAGCTCCATTATGATCCTCTCCATAGCTTTGCAGACTAGACTTGTTAAGCTTATGGGCGGTAATTACCAGGGTCCGTGGCGCCGCCTTTGTGGAGTGGGACCACAGTTGCCGTCGCCACTCCTTGGGCACGTATCCTGTGGTAAGGCTGAGATTAAACAGCTGCCTTATGTGCGGGTTTAATTCCTCATTTAGCTCGTGTAGCACACAGCCAGGGACACCATCCGGTCCCATTGATGCTGTGTTTTTAGCTTTAGAGAGAGCAGCTATCACCTGCGCATTTGAGATGTCCGGGAGGCTACACTCGGCTGGGATAGTTATCTCTCCTTTAGGGGGGGTGAAGTTTGCACTGAACCTGCCTGCCAGTATGTTGGCAATGTCTGTGGGTTCAGTGATTTTTGTATCATTTTGGACTAATTCTGAGCATATCTGGGAGTTTCCACCCAGGTTCCTAACATAGCTGAAAAAGGCCTTATGATTGTCCTTTGAATCCATGGCAATTTTTCTCTCAAAATTGGCCTTAGTTGATTTTATGAGTGCTCGTATTTTTTTACTAATAATGATCAGGGGTGACTTCCCTTTTATGGATTTTGTTCTATCATGTAATAGCTTTCTCCTCTTATTGTAAAGTTTGTTAATGGCTGGGGTACACCAGACTGGACGTTTGCCCTTTGTGGAAAGAGTCCTGGTTTTATTTGGGATTGCCTGATCCATGCAGTCCTGGAGGTGTTCATAGAAGGCATTTGTAAGGGCTTCCGCAGCTTGGGTTGTGGTTTCCTCTGGCTCAGGGGCCTTGAAGGATACCACACCAGTCTTGAGTATTGTGAAGTTTGCTTTAGAGAAGTTCTTCACTATGGTCTTTTTTGTTTGGGGTGGGGGCGGGATGTGGATTTCCAGTGAGATTAGTTTATGAT
The DNA here is from genome assembly GCF_019279795.1 of Protopterus annectens. Lineage (NCBI taxonomy): Eukaryota > Metazoa > Chordata > Ceratodontiformes > Protopteridae > Protopterus > Protopterus annectens. The sequence continues at coordinate 1,543,113,862 of NC_056726.1, forward strand.
CAGATCTCACCAATGAGGGATATACTTCCGGTGTGGAGCATTTTGTCCCCATGTTTGTGACAATGAGATCTAGTATATTTTCTCCTCTCATGGGAACAGTGACTAGCTGTTCCATGGCATTTGAATTTATGAACTCCAGGAACCGTTGGGCTAGAAAGTTAGGGCTTGAGTAATGTTCCCAGTCTATATTCGGGTAGTTGAAGTCACCCAATATGATGGTGTTTGGAGATACACTTATACCCTCCAGTGTCTTCAGGAAGGCTGTGTGGGGTTCCTGAGTTTGAGAGGGTGGCCTGTAGCATGCTACAATTTGTAGAGCAGTTTTGCCTATGGTTAGTTGCACCTGGATGGCTTCCGAAGCTTCGTGCGTTGCCACCAACCTGGAGGTGTGGGTATCCTTTATGAATATGGATACACCCCCTCCTTTTGTGGTGTGGTCCGGGTTTTGGGGCCGGAACGCATGATATGAGGTAAAACCTAATAGTGCCAGGATGCTCTCAGGAGCCTTGAACCAGGTTTCAGTTACAGCACAGACATCGATGTTCTCCATACTGAGAAGGGCCTCGAGTGCGTGCATTTTGAGATTTAGACTTCTGGCATTGAGCAGCATTACCCTCAGTTTCTTCCCATTTTGTTTTCTAGGGTGGTAGGTTTAGAATTTGAGCCTTGCCTAAAAAGGCACTATGGGGGTGGCAAGAGCCTTAGCCAATATCCGAATCCCAGGGTGACAGGTGCAAGCCGTCCCTTGAAGCAGCGTGGCTTGTCAATCATGTCATCCCAGGCAGACAGACACTGGATCCCCTTTGAATGACACCAGACATTAAGCCAATTGTTAAAGCTGATCATCTTGTCTCTATATTGTGGCATCATTCTTGGTGAAGGAAGGATACTGCTCAGGGTTAGGATCATACCTGCCTGGGCTACATAATCAGAGAGCTCCTCTATGTCTCTTTTCATGTAGTCCAGGGAGGTATGTCTCAGGTCGTTCACACCAGCATGGACAATGACTGTGTCATATTTGTACTTGCCGTGGAGTGACCCGAGTGCTTGTGTTATGTGGCGGATTCTAGCGCCCGATAGGCAGCTTACTGTGATCCTCTCCTTGTTCAGCCTGGTGAGTGGGACGTCAGTGTGTCTGACTATGGAGTCACCTATGACAAGTATGTTTGGTGTTGTATTTGGCCTTAAGGGCTGTGACTGCTTTGCACACTGCTTTTGTGGTTTATGTGTTGCTTGTGGGGTGTCTTGAGGTAGCAGTTGTTTGGGTGTCTGCTTTGGAGGCCTCTGCTGTTTAGGTAAATTTTACTCAGAGCCTCCAGTATGTCTTTGTGTGTTTATGTGTTTGATTCAGTGGAGTGGTAGCATTATGTGAGGCTGGTTTTGTGGTGTGTGTAGTTGCCTTCTCCTCCTGTCTGGTCTTGCCAGTCCTGAGTTGAGAGAGCTCAGCCTCCAGTTTGGCTAAATAGCTGCATCTCTCGCAAGTATTTGTGTTATGTGGGAGGAGGAGAGGGTTGTCTGTGTACATGAGGCAGTTATAACATTGCCTCAAGATTCCCAGATTCACCAGCTGGACCGGAGAGGAGATTGACAACTGACCTTTGGACATGCTAGAATAATATTGGGAATTCCTTAATTGAAAACAAGGGCCAGTGGGGAGTGAGGGTGTAGTGCTTTTAATTTTTAGTGCTGACTTATATAATTGCTTTAGTGAGCAAGTGCCAGGTAACTTGAGTGCAATGTGTTACAAGTAACTAAATGCAAAAACGACAAACAGTAACTTTCTTTCAAGTGAAACAAGGAAATAAGTACAGTAAGCAATGCAGATATCACTAGTGATCCACAGAAGCGCTGAGAAGTTGCGTATTAGGTGGAATTAGCTTCCAGGGAAATAACAAGCAAACAAACAACAAGCATATAAACAAAGCTAGATTCAGCAGGCCTGGATCTAGTCTATGCTAGAGCAAACAAGGTGAACCAATTTCAGTAAGATACAGTTCAAATATTCAGGCACTATAAACCTATAACCAGAAATTCCCAGCTCAGAAGGGCAGAGTCCAGCCTCTTCTCCCACAAGAGTGCAGACCACAAACCTTCTTAATGTAAAATAACTGGCCTGAAGCCCAAGTAATTTATCAGTATAAATGTTATGATACTAATTATTATGTTATGTAGTCACTGTGAATATCAGTATAAATGTTATGATACTAATTATTATGTTATGTAGTCACTGTGAATATCAGTATAAATGTTATGATACTAATTATTATGTTATGTAGTCACTGTTAATATCAGTATAAATGTTATGATACTAATTATTATGTTATGTAGTCACTGTGAATATCAATATAAATGTTATTATACTAATTATTATGTTATGTAGTCACTGTGAATATCAATATAAATGTTATTATACTAATTATTATGTTATGTAGTCACTGTGAATATCAATATAAATGCTATTATACTAATTATTATGTTATGTAGTCACAGTGAATATCAGTATAAATGTTATGATACTAATTATTATGTTATGTAGTCACTGTGAATATCAATATAAATGTTATTATGCTAATTATTATGTTATGTAGTCACTGTGAATATCAATATAAATGTTATTATACTAATTATTATGTTATGTAGTCACTGTGAATATCAATATAAATGTTATTATACTAATTATTATGTTATGTAGTCACTGTGAATATCAATATAAATGTTATTATACTAATTATTATGTTATGTAGTCACTGTGAATATCAATATAAATGTTATTATACTAATTATTATGTTATGTAGTCACTGTGAATATCAATATAAATGTTATTATACTAATTATTATGTTATGTAGTCACTGTGAATATCAGTATAAATGTTATTATACTAATTATTATGTTATGTAGTCACTGTGAATATCAGTATAAATGTTATTATACTAATTATTATGTTATGTAGTCACTGTGAATATGAGTATAAATGTTATTATACTAATTATTATGTTATGTAGTCACTGTGAATATGAGTATAAATGTTATTATACTAATTTTTATGTTATGTAGTCACTGTGAATATCAATATAAATGTTATTGTACTAATTATTATGTTATGTAGTCACTGTGAATATGAGTATAAATGTTATTATACTAATTTTTATGTTATGTAGTCACTGTGAATATCAATATAAATGTTATTGTACTAATTATTATGTTATGTAGTCACTGTGAATATCAGTATAAATGTTATTATACTAATTATTATGTTATTTAGTCACTGTGAATATCAATATAAATGTTATTATACTAATTATTATGTTATGTAGTCACTGTGAATATCAGTATAAATATTATTATACTAATTATTATGTTATGTAGTCACTGTGAATATCAGTATAAATGTTATTATACTAATTATTATGTTATGTAGTCACTGTGATTATCAATATAAATGTTATTATACTAATTATTATGTTATGTAGTCACTGTGAATATCAATATAAATGTTATTATACTAATTATTATGTTATGTAGTCACTGTGAATATCAATATAAATGTTATTATACTAATTATTATGTTATGTAGTCACTGTGAATATCAATATAAATGTTATTACACTAATTATTATTTTATGTCGTCACTGTGAATATCAATATAAATGTTATTATACTAATTATTATGTTATGTAGTCACTGTGAATATCAATATAAATGTTATTATACTAATTATTATGTTATGTAGTCACTGTGAATATCAATATAAATGTTATTCTACTAATTATTATGTTATGTAGTCACTGTGAATATCAATATCAATGTTATTATACTAATTATTATGTTATGTAGTCACTGTGAATATCAATATAAATGTTATTCTACTAATTATTATGTTATGTAGTCACTGTGAATATCAATATCAATGTTATTCTACTAATTATTATGTTATGTAGTCACTGTGAATATCAGTATAAATGTTATTCTACTAATTATTATGTTATGTAGTCACTGTGAATATCAATATCAATGTTATTCTACTAATTATTATGTTATGTAGTCACTGTGAATATCAATATCAATGTTATTCTACTAATTATTATGTTATGTAGTCACTGTGAATATCAATATCAATGTTATTCTACTAATTATTATGTTATGTAGTCACTGTGAATATCAATATCAATGTTATTCTACTAATTATTATGTTATGTAGTCACTGTGAATATCAATATCAATGTTATTCTACTAATAATTATGTTATGTAGTCACTGTGAATATCAATATCAATGTTATTCTACTAATTATTATGTTATATAGTCACTGTGAATATCAATATAAATGTTATTCTACTAATTATTATGTTAGGTAGTTACTGTGAATATCAATATAAATGTTATTCTACTAATTATTATGTTATGTAGTCACTGTGAATATCAATATAAATGTTATTCTACTAATTATTATGTTATGTAGTCACTGTGAATATCAATATAAATGTTATTCTACTAATTATTATGTTATGTAGTCACTGTGAATATCAATATAAATGTTATTCTACTAATTATTATGTTATGTAGTCACTGTGAATATCAATATAAATGTTATTCTACTAATTATTATGTTATGCAGTCACTGTGAATATCAATATAAATGTTATTCTACTAATTATTATGTTATGTAGTCACTGTGAATATCAATATAAATGTTATTCTACTAATTATTATGTTATGTAGTCACTGTGAATATCAATATAAATGTTATTCTACTAATTATTATGTTATGTAGTCACTGTGAATATCAATATAAATGTTATTCTACTAATTATTATGTTATGTAGTCACTGTGAATATCAATATAAATGTTATTCTACTAATTATTATGTTATGTAGTCACTGTGAATATCAATATAAATGTTATTCTACTAATTATTATGTTATGTAGTCACTGTGAATATCAATATAAATGTTATTCTACTAATTATTATGTTATGTAGTCACTGTGAATATCAATATAAATGTTATTCTACTAATTATTATGTTATGTAGTCACTGTGAATATCAATATAAATGTTATTCTACTAATTATTATGTTATGTAGTCACTGTGAATATCAATATAAATGTTATTCTACTAATTATTATGTTATGTAGTCACTGTGAATATCAATATAAATGTTATTCTACTAATTATTATGTTATGTAGTCACTGTGAATATCAATATAAATGTTATTCTACTAATTATTATGTTATGTAGTCACTGTGAATATCAGTATAAATGTTATTCTACTAATTATTATGTTATGTAGTCACTGTGAATATCAATATAAATGTTATTCTTCTAATTATTATGTTATGTAGTCACTGTGAATATCAGTATAAATGTTATTCTACTAATTATTATGTTATGTAGTCACTGTGAATATCAGTATAAATGTTATTCTACTAATTATTATGTTATGTAGTCACTGTGAATATCAATGTAAATGTTATTCTACTAATTATTATGTTATGTAGTCACTGTGAATATCAGTATAAATGTTATTCTACTAATTATTATGTTATGTAGTCACTGTGAATATCAATATAAATGTTATTCTACTAATTATTATGTTATGTAGTCACTGTGAATATCAGTATAAATGTTTTTCTACTAATTATTATGTTATGTAGTCACTGTGAATATCAATATAAATGTTATTCTACTAATTATTATGTTATGTAGTCACTGTGAATATCAATATAAATGTTATTCTACTAATTATTATGTTATGTAGTCACTGTGAATATCAATATAAATGTTATTCTACTAATTATTATGTTATGTAGTCACTGTGAATATCAATATAAATGTTATTCTACTAATTATTATGTTATGTAGTCACTGTGAATATCAATATAAATGTTATTCTACTAATTATTATGTTATGTAGTCACTGTGAATATCAATATAAATGTTATTCTACTAATTATTATGTTATGTAGTCACTGTGAATATCAATATAAATGTTATTCTACTAATTATTATGTTATGTAGTCCCTGTGAATATCAATATAAATGTTATTCTACTAATTATTATGTTATGTAGTCCCTGTGAATATCAGTATAAATGTTATTCTACTAATTATTATGTTATGTAGTCACTGTGAATATCAGTATAAATGTTATTCTACTAATTATTATGTTATGTAGTCACTGTGAATATCAGTATAAATGTTATTCTACTAATTATTGTGTTATGTAGTCACTGTGAATATCAGTATAAATGTTATTCTACTAATTATTATGTTATGTAGTCACTGTGAATATCAGTATAAATATTATTCTACTAATTATTATGTTATGTAGTCACTGTGAATATCAGTATAAATGTTATTCTACTAATTATTATGTTATGTAGTCACTGTGAATATCAGTATAAATGTTATTCTACTAATTATTATGTTATGTAGTCACTGTGAATATCAATATAAATGTTATTCTACTAATTATTATGTTATGTAGTCACTGTGAATATCAGTATAAATGTTATTAAACTAATTATTATGTTATGTAGTCACTGTGAATATCAATATAAATGTTATTAAACTAATTATTATGTTATGTAGTCACTGTGAATATCAATATAAATGTTATTAAACTAATTATTATGTTATGTAGTCACTGTGAATATCAATATAAATGTTATTATACTAATTATTATGTTATGTAGTCACTGTGAATATCAGTATAAATGTTATTATACTAATTATTCTGTTATGTAGTCACTGTGAATATCAATATAAATGTTATTATACTAATTATTCTGTTATGTAGTCACTGTGAATATCAATATAAATGTTATTATACTAATTATTCTGTTATGTAGTCACTGTGAATATCAATATAAATGTTATTATACTAATTATTCTGTTATGTAGTCACTGTGAATATCAGTATAAATGTTATTATACTAATTATTATGTTATGTAGTCACTGTGAATATCAATATAAATGTTATTATACTAATTATTCTGTTATGTAGTCACTGTGAATATCAGTATAAATGTTATTATACTAATTATTATGTTATGTAGTCACTGTGAATATCAATATAAATGTTATTATACTAATTATTATGTTATGTAGTCACTGTGAATATCAGTATAAATGTTATTATACTAATTATTATGTTATGTAGTCACTGTGAATATCAATATAAATGTTATTATACTAATTATTATGTTATGTAGTCACTGTGAATATCAATATAAATGTTATTATACTAATTATTATGTTATGTAGTCACTGTGAATATCAATATAAATGTTATTATACTAATTATTATGTTATGTAGTCACTGTGAATATCAATATAAATGTTATTCTACTAATTATTATGTTATGTAGTCACTGTGAATATCAATATAAATGTTATTCTACTAATTATTATGTTATGTAGTCACTGTGAATATCAATATAAATGTTATTCTACTAATTATTCTGTTATGTAGTCACTGTGAATATCAGTATAAATGTTATTATACTAATTATTATGTTATGTAGTCACTGTGAATATCAATATAAATGTTATTATACTAGTTATTATGTTATGTAGTCACTGTGAATATCAGTATAAATGTTATTATACTAATTATTATGTTATGTAGTCACTGTGAATATCAATATAAATGTTATTATACTAATTATTATGTTATGTAGTCACTGTGAATATCAATATAAATGTTATTATACTAATTATTATGTTATGTAGTCACTGTGAATATCAATATAAATGTTATTATACTAATTATTATGTTATGCAGTCACTGGAACTGCTTTATAAAATGTCCTTTTGCAAATACTGATTGCCATTCCTCTCAACCTCTATGCGCATGAAATTTGGAAAAAGCCTAAAATAATGGGAGGAGGGGGGGCAAATGCCCCAAAATATGGACAGATTTGAAAAGAATTTAAATATTGTTCTTATAAACTTGGTTGTTAGAATCCTTGGATTTGTGTTAGCATGCATTTTTTGAAAGATATGAAGTCTGAAACTCAAATATATATAATTATTTAGTGACTTCAGTCCTCTGTGATTTTCCAGAAAACTGCCAATTTTGGGAGTGAGAGACCTAAACTATGAGGCAAAAATTTAGACATTCTGCAAAAATCTGGGCAATTGAGAGGTACGTATGGTTGCATTTAATTTGCTGCCTAGGAGCTTTTCTCCTAAGGAGTCCCCTGAAAAAGGGCTCCTGCACCCAGCTGGACTTTCTTAGTAATCAAATGTCAATAAATAAATACAATTTTATTAATATTCTCTTGTTGTCACAATAATACTTTTCAGATGTATATTACTAATTTTATGTTTGCTAATTGTGAAGTACTTTTTTTACATAGACTATGCATGCAAATGGTCAATCATGATCAGTGTACTACCCCAGTAAACAAACAAAAATAAAAGAAACTTAAACAATTCTGGCCCTCCTTCACTTCCTTTAATGAAGCTTTGGTGATGCAAGGGGATAAGCTTCAGAAGTTCATTCTCTAACCTGTTTGCTATTATTTTAGTAAAGATTTTCAAATCCAACTTCAGTGATGATAAAGACTTGTATGTTTTGCTTTCTGTGGGTCTTTCCTAGCTTATAGAGCACAATGACTCTGACCAGAGTCATTTCTTGTTATTGGACTAAATTACTGAAAAAAAAGTTTGTGGTTAACCCATCCAATCCCAGTGGTTTTCCTACTATCAGCGCACTTATACCTTGGGTAATTTCTGATTTGTGCACAGGATTAGCTAGTCTATTGACCTGTACTTGTGGTACTTTGAGAGTTCTTAGTTTCTCTAGCAACTCACTGCATTTTTGAATATTGGAATTAGCCATGTTTGTAAATACTTTCTTATATGCTTGTGTAATAATTTCATTGGTGCTTACAGGGCCTGTATCCATTCTTGCTTGGTTATCATTTAAGGTGGCAATGGTAAGCTGTTGTGCCCTTTGCTGGTACCATTAGTCTAACACCTTCAGAGATTTATTCCTTTTACACAAAAGAAGAGCCTGTATCTGTCCCATTTTTCTGTACATTTCTCATTGGCATTACCCTATATATTTTTAGATTGATTGTAAAAGAGTAGCATCTTTTTATTTGCCCTCCCTATGTCTGACGGCCCATTCCATCATCTGCATTGTGTCCATTTCTGCAACTTTCCTTGCCCCAAAATTTACTAACTGACTTCCTTAACTGTTTATTATCTGTGGCTTTTAAGTATTATATTATCTTGTATATGTTGCCCCTTGTAAGACAAAATGACATAAACACATTTCGCATCTACTCTTTACTTACTTATCTTTTAATCACAGCGGCTTATACTTCCGGGATCTTGTAAATATTTTTATCCAGATTTTAATAATTGTCTCTAATACCATTGAATTTTCTGAATATGGAGGTGGTATTATTTCAGTCTTCACTACTTTTAAGATTAGGAGGTTAGTAGTACATCACATAACCAGTTTACTGGCTATCCCTACTTGGTAGCCAACATAAGTATAATCTTGAGCCAAGGGATTTACTGTTTGCCACAGATCTTTCAACCCTAGTTCACTCATGGCTTCCGTTAATACTTTTGTTTTATTAGGACTTCTTTTCTACCCTGGAGTTTTATCAGTCCTGGGTGTAATAATGTATTAAAATCCCCTCCTATTAAGATATTCTTCCCCATTTTGTATTTTTATTAGTTTATTAATGATCCCTTCTAACAACACTACTTCTCTATAAGTAGTTACATTCCTAACTGCAACTCTTACCACGGAAGTATTACTTACTGTGCACTACTTTGCCTAAGTGATTCTCCCTACTTAATTTCCTAACTAATGTTATGTTCCTCCATATATATATATATATATATATATATATATATATATATATATATATGTATATAAAAAATATATATATATATATATATATATATATATATATATATTCAACCATACATTTGTCTATATACATTTGTCTATATAAAAGTGTTTAAAGTCTTTTTCTATTTGATAATATGTATATATTTTTGTTTTTACTGTTTTTATCCTGTAAATGTGTTAACACTCATTTTTTGTCAGTTTTGTTTATAATTTCTATTACTTGTGATAATTTGTATGTAAGCTTAGACTGGAGCTTTCCTCCCCGGGCCTCCGCTGAAAATTGGCACTGTCCCAGTCGGACCATCCCAGTAAACAAATGTAAAATAAAATAAAAAATAAATAAATCTAACCCAATCTTTGGTGCAGTCGATGTTGGGAGAATAATGGCTGACTAACTACAATCTGCGCTGTACCATCCGGAATTTCAAAATGATCCATGTCCCATCTTTGTTTTTATATCCATTGAATGGTGCCCATTTACGTGAGCTATGCACTAATATCTATCTCTACCCCACCTTTTGGCTAAGTTTGTAAAACATACCATCACTGCCTCTTTCCAATGTTTACACCAGGTTTTCTCTCTCTTTCCTTTAACTTAAATTATTGCAGTAATGTTATTTTCACCCTTCTACTATTTGGATAGCTAATTACAATAGATGCATTATGCTATGAATATATACCTTTCACATTACATGCAGTCAAAGTGCAGCCTTCCATATCTTTTAATGTCTGTATTTGCTTTCTCTTTCTATACATATTTTGTTTTGCTTTGTCTCTTTCTGTATAATCGATGAGATCCTCAAGTTTATCATCTTGATGAGTACAGAATTGTGATTTAGCCTTGTCTCCAGTCATCAGCCTAATTTTAACAGAAATAAAATATAACTGTAAGCTGAGCTTGACGCCCCTCATGCCCATAACTTCCTTACTATGCATTTCTCGCTTTTCACCTGTGTACTCACCAAATCTAGTCAGTATCAGGCATTAGAGCCCGATTATACTAAAAGCAAATGGCACTTGGAAAAGTGTCTTGTCACTGGGATCTACCAGATCACACTTCTAATTGATGGATCTCAGTATATCTATCCTCTTTCATACCCCAGAAATCAAAAATAGATAACACACATTTTAGTTTCTGGGCTACCTTCTGCCTCTGTCACAAAGCATCTCTAGTCATAGCTCAATTCCCTTTATCCACCGCTATCATAATGTTGTCATATTTTCCAGAGATGTATATATATATATATATATATATATATATATATTATATTCTGCCCTTTTGCATCCCAAACCGTGTTCGCTTATCTATTTCTTCATAATCACCTTATTAATTTTATTTTCTGTCTTTCTTACCTTACTGAATATTACACATAACTTAAACACCCACCATATCATAGCCTGCATTTTTCTTAGCAACCTAAAAAAAAATATCAAGCCGTCTTTTTCCACAGCTTCCTATAAGTTAGCCACCATTTATCTCTCCTTCTCTTACTACCTTGATATACTTATCATACATTACTAAATCTCCACTTGCAGCATGTCTAACTATCAACTACTTTTAAGCTCCCCAAACCTTTGATGGCAATTCACCAGGTTGGGAGGGTGACCTAATGGTGAAGGTGTTTGCCTTACAAACACAAGGTGCAGGGTTTGAGTCTCACAAGGGATAACTGGCTAGGCTTAAATGGCTTGCAAGGGCAGTTAGCTTAGTACTAATCTATGAATCTATGAAAACCATGCACTGTATATGACAAGTATGGTCTTGGATGATTGCATGTTGCTGTTCATAGGTTCATAGATATTGACTAGGCTAATGACCACAAGGGCCATGCATGACAAATCTCTGACAAGTTCTGGTACCACTGATAAGTAGGCAGGGGACTGAGACATTAAACATTTACAGGTTGCCTTTGTCCATTAGAGACATAGGTGCCAAGCCATGGATAAATTTGCTGTTCCCCCTCCAATTGTCCATGTTACACTTGAATTGGGTTAGGGAGGAACTCTGCTTCACATGGATGGGGAGCCTGTTTTAAACATGGGGTAGTCTCTGGGATACATACCTGTCTCTCCAACATGTCCTATTTATATCACAGGCAAGGTTTAGGACTTTAGAATGGGTAATAAGATTCAAACCTGCAGATGCAACCTACATTCAAAGTCTAACATGGAGATTTCTCTGCTTACCTAACACATTTTAACTTGTTGTAAGATATGGAAGAACAAATGAGCCCCTGGCAGTTAGTTCACAGGAATAAGTCTATGAGCTCTTAAGCGTCTTCCTGTGTTCTACGGTTTAATACCCTCACTCTCCATTTGTCTGTTGTGTGACTCTGAGCAAGTTACTTAACTATATAGTGCTCACAGGCTGAGTCAGAAAAGGGTCTAAGTGGATCAGTGCTTTACTCAGGTTAACAAAACAAAAAAGAGTCACTGGCTACACCAGACATTGATGGACCATGTTGTCTGTGGCCCTTTCTTACATCAAATTCTTCCCTAGTTCTCTTCCCTTTTCATTTCTAGCCACTTATCTCATCATCCAAACATCCTGTTATCTCATTCCTCATGCCAAATTTAATGTCATTGCATATCATCTAAAAGGAGGCATTCTCCATCTTTCTAAACATTTAGTTATGTTCAGCCCTGCTTTACCAGTTTTGCTTCTTTCCTTTCCTCAGGCAGACTTGTTATGCACTGGTTATTTATTATACACTGTTTGTCCTGTCTCATGTCCCATGCACAAGTAGGTACATCACATAATAATACAAAAATAGTCAGAAACCTAACATTTTTACCAGTTCCATTTCCGGCTGCACACAAAGCCCAACTTTCTCTGTCCACCAGTTCTAGTATTCCCCATGAAGTCCAAACTTCCCTCACCACTCATCTTTCAATGTCAGCCATTTCTTATTTATTATATATTTTACAGTTAAAACACCCTTACTCCAAAGTATCTGTCCCCTCTCGCAGAACTTGAAAGACCACTTTCTCCACTTCCTTTCCCCCAACCTTAAGAGTTCTGTCAGTAAAAGTATAAACCTTTCTCTGCTTCAAATGACTAAAGCTATTTCAAATTCTGTGAAACAGCTTTTTTGCATTTCATAATAGCAACATACAAGCATCTATGATCATACTTGTAGTACACTGACCCCCTTTATCCCTTTCATCTTGAAAAAAAATAATGTCTTTGCCAGTGTTTCCATTAACTAATGGAAGAACTCTGAGAACAATGGGCAGCTCTGGAATGTTCCCCACCCTGCAGACCATCCCACAGCAGGTTTTCTGTACCTCATAATAAAATCTTCTGCACAGGTGTCAGATTTGCCACTATGGGCAGATCCTACATTGACATCAGTGCATTAGTATTATAATAATGCTATATTGCCATCACTGTAAACACTCTCAGTGTCAGTGGCAGTAATGTTCCTGGGAAACGTAGGTAACACCTCAATAGCTTACCCTTTAGAGGATCAAACATTCAGCATTTGCAAACATAGCATATGTGTGTGCGTGTGTGCATGCGTGCTTGCGTGCATGTATGTGTGTCTGTGTGTGTGTGTGGGTGTGTGTGTGTGTGTGTGTGTGTGTGTGTGTGTGTGTGTGTGTGTGTGTGTGTGTGTGTGTGTGTGTGTGTGTGTGCAAGCATGTGTGTATGTGTGTGTGTGTGTGTGTGTGTGTGTGTTTGTGTGAATGTTATGGCATTCAAAAAAAAATCAGAATTAAATCATGTATAACACATCTGACAAAATGTTTGCTAATGGTTTGGCTTCTATATCAAATGAAGTTACAGCTTTCGACCCTCCTCTACATACAAGGACGTTACATTTTTTGGTGTCTAATTCTCATTCCTGATGAAATACATTGCATTATTAGAATTCAGAATTTTACTCTGATGAAGACCCTGGGAAATGTGGAACGAAAGTGCTAATTATTTTACTATATATTTTTCCATTTGTGTGACTTCCTATTTAGCTTCTTCTTCTCTGAACATTTGCCAAATGTTGGTAAGTCTCAATCTGACTCCACTGGAATGCTCATCACAAATGTTGGTAATAGTCTCAATCTGACCCCACTGGAGCACTCATCACACTCTCTCCCACCTCCTCAATAACAGTCACTACCACCCATCAGTTACATCTGAGACTCACTAGTTAAAGGAACCTGTGTCTGACACTATTCCATTTCAAATCCTCCATTTCCCTGCTGTGACTTACAGCACAATCGTCATGGCTTTCCATTCTTTTTGTAACATGTCCTTATGAGGAGTACTGTTGTATATTGGGATAGGTTGCCATCCAAGCAGTCATCACAGTAGAATCTGTAGAGAGACCTAAATTAGACAAGCCATCCACTCAATCTATAGCAGTCTGCACATCCGTCATCCCACTTTCTGAGACCTGGATAATCTGCTGCCAGGCTGCTTTCCCTTTGACAACTTCTGTATAATGTTTTTACAACTTCTACTAATGATGGACACAATATATGAATCCCTCCTTCAACACTTACATAGGAGCAGGATACATCAGTCTCATGATGGCCTCTTCATTTCTCAGAGTATGAATTTCAAAATATAGCTGTAACCTCTTCCCTCCATCCCCACGCCCAGTGGTGTATCTTTGGGCATAATTCCTCTACAAGTGTGATTCCAGGAACAATGACATTATATTACCTCTCCATAAATCTCTAACAGTCCCAAAACTGCTGCATATATGGATAAGGCTATCAACTTAGTCACAAAGGTACAGAAAAAAAGCTACCAGGGTTAAAAAGTAACTGGAGAACAGGAGTATGAAGAAACATAACTTAGGTATATGCTTTACCTAATACACTTGTCTTTGGGGATGCCATTGTGCAACTCACAGATCTACCACTCACTAGGTTGGACAAGAGGATAATAGATAGTTGCCTGTCTGCAGATATAATCTACAATATCGCACATACACTCAGGTTACTACACTCCAGGTACCAATTTGATTCCATCATGGTCCATGTGGATGTAAATGACCTGAGACATAGATCATTGGACTATATGAAAAGAGACATACTCTCTCAGAATATGTCGCAAATAGGTATGAGCCTTGCATTGAGCAGCATTCTATCTTTAGCAAGGATGATGCCACAGAATGACAAACAATTATTGATTTTAATAATTAACTTAATTTCTTGTGTCACTCCAAGGGGATCCAATATTTGCCAGCATGGGAGAACATGGTCAAAAGACCACACTGCTTTGCCAATGATGGGTTGCACCTATCCACCCCAGGCTTTTGGATATTGGCTAAAACATTATCCACCCCTTAATACCTTTTTTAGGCTATGCCAAAAAAACAAAATTACCAACATAGTAAAAAAGTCTACAAGCAGCCTTAAGGTGTTACTCCTGAATGCTTGGAGTCTAAACAAAGAAATCCATACCCTTCAAGTCCTCCTCACTCTGAAGAACATAGACATGTGCTGTGACCAAGACTTGGTTTAAAGCCGTAGAAAGCACTCTAGAAGTGCAAGGCTACAGTGAAGTCCACACATTTAGACCAACATTGGCACAGATTGGGGTCAACACTGGAGGTGTTTCAATCTACTTTAGCAGCAAGCATATGTCCAGGCTGGTTAAACAGGTTGTTACCATGGAGCTCATCTATGTACAAGCCACCATAGGTCAGGACCATCATATATCATGGCTAACTACATGTCACCACGTCACCACCTATGCCCCTAGAGTCTAACAACTCTTACTTATACCTACTAGAGGCACTCACAGTCCAAATGAAGACCCTATTCATGGATGACTTTAACTACCTCTCTTTAGACTGGAAAATGTGAACTGCCTTAAACTCACAAGCCCAATACCTTCTGGACTTTATTAATAAAAACAACCTGAAACAGATAGTGCACACTCCAACCAGAGGATCAAACATATGGTACTCACCCACCAACTTAGGAGAGGGTTGCACCCCCTGTGTCACATCATCACTGGTGAGGGTCAATCACAAAACTCTTATTTGAAGTAAAAATCAAACCAGAAAATCCAGCTAAACCAGTAACAGTCAGGAACTACTCAAAGCAAACTACATCCTATTAAGTGACAGTTTGTCAAAATTCAAGGCTTTCCCCAACCCCAAGACCACAGCTACCTATGTATAATTATTCATAGAGTCACTTTACAAACATGTGAATGGCTGCATAGAAGCTGCCATACCTACAAGAAATAAACCCAAAACAAACACTAAAAATAAACTCAGTAGGGACATGGACAGAGGCCATCAATAGGACATGGACAAAGGCCATCAATATGAAAAGTACAACCTGGAATTGTCATCTAAGTAGGGTATATAACAAAAGAAAAAAAAACTCATGGCCAAACAAAATCAGGAAAAGCAACTCCCTTAAAGTCAAGTACTCTCTTCTACAACTAAACAAGAAATTAAGAAGTCTAATTAAGTCCAACAAGGCCAGCTATGAAGTCAGGATAGCCTTGCAGGCTAAGAACAGTCAGAAAGCCTTCTTCAGCTATGTCCAGAACCTTAGAAGAACAGTGTGCTGAACTGGTGGTGAATGGTACCACCTACATCGATCATGATATAGAAGATCTACTGGCTGAAAATTCAGCTCAGACTTTACCCCTCCAACTCCATCCAGCTTCACCAGGTGAAATCTCCTCCAAATTACTCCCCCTAGCTATCAGCAGAGATGAGGTGCTGGCAGCACTCTCTAAATCCAAGAACAACATCTCCATGGGCCCTGATGACATCCCTGGTTGCCTCCCGAACACTCTAAACCATGCCTGATCAGGAACACTTGACTCACTCTTCATCTACAGCCTTGAAACAGGCCACCTTCCAAGTGAATGGAAGACTGCAAGAGTCATTCCCCTACACAAGGGCAGACCATTAGCTGACCCACAAAACTACAGATCCATCAGTCTAACAAGCCTGATATGCAAGACCATGGAACAAATTATCATGGAAGTGATAAAGAAGGTCATTGGCAACCTACTAACACTGGACCCATCCCAATTTGCCTTTGTTAAGGGAAGGTCATGCCTACTTAACCTATGACAGGGTCATCAAGGCAATGTATAAGGGTAAAACAGTGGATGCAGTGTAATTTGATCTGGCTTAGGCATTTAATACAAAACCCCACTCAAGCATTGTTAACAAGCTCTCTGAGCTAGGTGTAAACCCTTGCCGTCTAGATAACAGGCAGGAGAGAAGAAGTCAGGATCAGTAAGACCACTTCCACCATGAGACCAGTCACCAGTGTAGTATCCCAGGGATCTGTGCTGGGCCTGTTCCTGTTTGACATCTACTTCCTGGAAATCAAGGCTAATGTTAAAGGTCTTTGTAAATTGTGAGCTATTATAGATTCCCCCCAAGACATAAACATCTTGTAAGTGGCTTTAACACAGGAAAATGGCTGGTGACAAAGCCATGGTCTAAATCTCAATGTGAAAAAATGCATTATAATGCCCTTTGGGAAACTGTTAAATCAAGTTAATTGCTCCATTGATAAAACTCATCTAAGAATCGACCCAGTAGTAAGGGATCTGTCAAGATATGTAGTCAGCAATTTGGCCATTGATCAACATGTAGTTAAGATAATAAGAAAGGCATTCTATGTCCCTCAATGTATAGGTAAGGGTATGGCATCAAGACCCAAGGAATTTAAAGTACCACTCAACTCAGTCCTTATCAGACCTATCATTACATGCAATTCCCCTTTTGGCATGTATCTAACCAGACACTCGCAACAGTTGGAATGCCCACAATGGTTTCTCACCAGGAGAATTCAGGGCATGAATACCCTGTCCTACACTGATCACCTAAAGGTTCTGTCTCGGTATTCAGTCTCTTACAGGCTGCTGACAGGGGATCTTTGCCTGGCATACAGGGCTTCCTCAGACCCAGCCCTGATGGATTTGTCGCATATGTGGAAAACAGCAGCACTAGAAACACTAGATCCAGAGACTGAATTTTGCTTGTGACATGAACAGAATGTGCTGCAGAGACAGATATGTGTCTCAAAGGATCCCCACACTATGGAATAGGCTCACCATGCATGTAAAACAGTTCATCCCTGACCCTATTCAAACCAAGCCTTGACAATTGGATGGCAAATTGTAAATTTACCCCAGCTCTGGTCCCTATGTCGATTATGGCCAGGCGCCTAACTAACACCCTCTCCTACAAGTCCTGAGCTACCTGCCTACTAACATGCCCCTGCCTCCAGACCCAAATGGTTTGGAGTACACATCTAATATTGTAAGGCTCTCGTCGTCATTAGCCTAGTAACAGCCTATGGACTTATGAACGTATTGCTGAAAAAAATATTTCTCACTTGCAGATAGCATAAAAAAGGGGATACATAAATTTAACTTTCTTAGGGGGCAATGACAGTGTATAAGGCTCAAGTCAGATTTCAACATTGACTGGAACACTTGATCTTGTGAAACCCCCACAACCCACATAAACCTCTATGGATTTACTCAAATCATAACCTCCCCCAGCAGGACAGGAAAACCCAATATCAAGGAAACTACCCTAGACTGGATACTTGTCAATACCCATCTTCAATCCCATAAATCAGGCACTTTGCCTGATGACTTAAGTGACTACTGTCTCACCTATGTAATCAAGCTCAAAGCAGACTGCTCCTACCAACCCACCTATAGAACATTAAGAAACAACAAGAATGTTAATCTCACTAAGTCTCAAAATGAACTTAAGGCATGCAACTGGTCAGTACTAAAAAGTCTCCCCCTAGATGAAGCAGTGGCATACTTTAACACCAAATTCCTTGCTATTCTTAACTCCCATGATTCCAACCACTCTATTAGAACCAAAGTTAATATTGCACCATGACTTTCTAGAGATACCAAAACCAAAATTTCACTCAGAAAGAAAGCATGTGCTACCTACCGAAAAACAAAAGCCCCACTTGATCAACTAAGATTCAGACAGCTAAGGAATGACACCAAAAAAATCCATAACCTTAGAAAAAAAGAACCACAACTACCATCTACTACAAAAACACCAAAACAAACCTCAAAAGTTCTAGGCAGGAATAAACAAACTACTCCACCCAGGCCAAACCACCACTCCACCCCCGTCAGCTTCCCAACAAAAATCCCCAGTAGACATTGCTAATAACTTCAACAGCTTCTTCACAGAGACTATCCAGTCTCTAGCCAGCCAACTCTCTCCCAGTGGCTCTAATTCTAATGCAGCCACACCCAGTACCCAAACATACTTTACCTTCCAGCCTGTTCCTACTCAACTTATTCATGCCCTACTTAAGAAACTAAGACCTCCTCCCAGCAGACTATCTGCAAAAGGCTGCTGACACCATAGCATACCCCATCTCAATCTTGATCAACAGAGATATATCTGAAGCTACTGTAGCCACTATATGAAAAATCTCCCATGTCACACCTCTCCATAAAGGAGGCAGTTCCACTGAACTACCAAACTTTAGACTCATAGCAATTCTGTCACCCCTAGCTAAAATTATGGAGACGTGTGTACACATACAGCTCATGCACTACCTCACACAGAACAAGCTGTTGTCCAACTTGCAGCATGGCTTTAAACCACACCACAGTACTACTTCTGCCCTCCTCTCTTTCTCTAATGTCATTAACCACAACCGCAATAATAGCAAACTATTTTCAGGACTCTTTTTAGATCTATCCAAGGCTTTTGACATGGTTGACCACAAAATGCTTATAAATACCTTGAAGGCCTTCTCCTTAAACAGCCATGCACTCCAGTGGTTTCAATCCTACCTGCAGGGCAGGCAACAGGCAGTCCTATGGCAGGACAAGCTATCATCTTGCCTACCCATCATCTTAGGAGTCTCCCAGGGCTCGATACTAGGACCCCTTCTTTTCTCTATCTTTATCAACGACCTTCATTCAGTCATCCCAGATGTTACCTGCATTCAATATGCAGATGACTCCACCTTGATTTGTTCTGATACCTTACCAGCTACTTTATTCACATTAATCCAAAATACCTTCAGTATACTGGAAAAATGGCTCTCCAATCAACATCTAATCCTAAACTCCAACAAAACTAAGCTGCTCCTCTTCTCTCCCAAATGCAGGACCCCCCCTGCCATCCTTCAACATAACCACTAACAATGGTACTATCATCTCCCCAGAAGCCCAAACTAAACTACTGGGTGTTATAGCTGATAACAACCTGAAGTGTGATGCATATATCAATCAAACTATCAAAACCATTAATAAAAAACTTGGCTCTCTTTACAGAATCAAATCTTTCCTTACCCCACTTGCTAGAACTGCAATTGCCCATTCCCATCTGCTATCAACTCTTCTCTACACCTCACCTCTATTCTCCAACTTAAACAAAACAGATTTTAATAAACTATCATCCTGCTATAACCACATTGCCAGATTTGCTACTGGCACAGCTTACCAGACACACCAGTGTCATAACCTAAATCGCCTAGGATGGCTTGAACTGCCAAGCCTACTGCAGTTCAGTCAGCTAATAGTGGCACATAAAGTCCTTTACCAACCAGAAAATACATCTGCACTAAAAAATATTATCAGCCCCTAAACCAGCACCCGGCCACAGCGATCATCCACTAGACTCCTAGTTCAAACATACAAATCCAACTACTCAGCTGGGGACTCTCTATTTGCCAACTCTGTTGGAAAAAACATGGAACAGACTCCCAGCTGACTTGACCCTAGAACCCACAGAAATTCAAAAGCAAACTCAAGAAATACTTCAAAACTCATTGGTTATGTCCTTGCACTAACCCCGACTAGTGACCTCTCTATTTCTTAGGTGCCTTACCTTCAACTACTTCTAACTTTTTTCTACCACTCCATTTCAGGAAAGGTCAATTGTATAACTGCTGCTCAGTGTATCTTAAACATGAATGTAATGTTATGTATATATAACTTTGAAAATAATGTTATGTTTTGTAAAGTGTTTTATAATAAGTTAGTACTATATGTGCTAAATGCTGGTATTGCTTATGACTGTAATCTGCTTGAAACTAGAATTTACTAAATGTTCAATGTGTATTATTATTATCTTGGAATTTTTCTCCCCGGGCCTCCACTGAAAATGGACATATATCCAGTTGGAATATCCCGGTCAACTAATGTAAAATAAAATAAAATAAAATAAGTGGAAAGTAAAAGGATGGAAGAGTGTGTATACCTACCTGCTTAAGGGTAAAAAGATCAGCTGCTTTATTAAATAGTACTTTTCATGGAAAGACTAGTGGATAAATAAAACTGGTGCAGGACTCCAAGACCAAAGATTCCTTCATGAAGGCCTGGAAAGAGTGGCAGACTTACATATGGGGCAAAGCAGGGGTAAATGAGAGATATTGGACAAACTAGTTGCACAAATGATATAGATTACCTGCCTTTTTTTGCCATCACAGCTATATAATATAACGTAATGTAGTTCAATTTAATATAATGTAGGAAACATTGCTACTGTTTCCTATATGCAATGGATGGCTGATTGGGTTCTACCTGCCCAACCACATCTGTTTGAAATTACACTTGCTCTTAAGTCATCTCTGACTATAATGGTGATATTGTTTGACTTCTGTTTGTGCAAGATTACTGTGGTCTGTAACAGGTAGTTTCTCCTACCCCCTGCATTGTGCAATAACATTGCACATATCTGTAAATGGGTATGAGGAGCAACATATGTGGGTTTGTGGGCGAGGGAAGTGCAGAAAAAGTTAGCAGAGCAGTGCCCTGAACACTGAAGCAGAAATGTAATGCATTAGGACTGAGATTAGCAACTTAATTTATGAAGCAGGATTGCTTTAGTTCTTATTTCATTGTATCCCAGCCCTTTTCCACCCCATAATGGTTTCCACAAACAGACAGCACTCGCTACTAATTACTCATTTTTCACCTTTAAAGGTATGTACAGAATCCTGGTTTAGAATGTGCCTATCCCAGCATTCTGTAAGGCACTGTCACACCCAGGAAGTCACATACAATAAATGCTGGGAAACAGCACAGTTCTGCTAGAATTATAAAGTTGTCTTATGGGGATGCCTCTCTACTGTCAAAGAAACGTTTACAGTCAAAACCCGTAACACCAATTGTCTTTAGAAATAAATCTGTCTGTCTATGCATCCATCTATCTATTAGTTTTTTTCTTTTTTGCTAGATGATCATTACTATTCTGAATTTGGATTAAATCTGTATTGTGTCGTCTAGGATTTCTTATATATTTTTGTATTAGATTAAAAATAGCAGAACATTTTTCAGATTAATAAAGAATGCTGTTTATTATTTTATAATGAGAAAGAGAGATTTTCATATATCTTTTTGCAGGTATACGCAATATATTTTTCAGATGGTAACCTTTGATCTATGATGACTCCCATTAGGTTTGTTTGAGATGCATGTTCTATTTAAATAGTACCTAAAGAGTTACTTTTGGTTTGTGGCATTGCTTTTACCAGACTAGGGACAAATTGAATTTATTTAGAACTTCATATATTTTTTGACCATTAAGTAATTATTCTGAATTTTAAAGAAAGGCTTCAAGAGTACTAGAACATCTCTGAGTCAATGGTTGAGGTTGTAGAAAGGTGAAGAGAGACCATACTAAAGCTGAATTGTTGGCATATAGAACAATACTGGCTGATTCTAGTTTGGTAGGCATTTTCTTAATAACAAAATTAACTGATAGTGGATCATGTATAGATCCTTGTTTTTTAACTTGAAGAGTCTAAATCATCCCTAGTGGCTCATCTTTCATGGTTGAGACAAGTGAGTTTATATATGTTGTATATAAGTTTAAGAAATTACTTAGAAAGCATACAAAATAAACATTGGAATGTCATTATTTTGACATTCATGGCTAAGCAACCTACTTATCCCATAAATTACACATTTCGCTTAAACATTACTATCTCACCAATGAAAGCATTATTTTGAAGGTCCTGTTGCATGCTTGTAACTGCTATAGAAACTCCACAACGTTTCTACTGCTACTGTTTCCGTTATCTGTTGAGTCATTTCCATACTCCTTCATACCTTTTCCCATAGCGACACAAATCCATGGAATCATGAATTGCTGAGACTTTGTTACTCCCTATACTTTTGAGTCTGTACAAAGTCATCTCTGTTTTCTATGTCCGACTTCTTGTTGCCTGCTTAACAAGTTTTTGTTGAGCATGTTCATTCTCCTTGCCATTATGTATGTGCACAGACCCACAGCTGATCATTACTGCTGATGATGACTTTCCTACTGTTGACAGTACTTTACTTAGTGATGACTTACCTACTGTTAAGACAGTATTTTACTTAGTCATGACTTACCTACTGTTAAGACATTACTTTACTTAGTGATGACTTACCTACTGTTAAGACAGTACTTTACTTAGTGATGACTTACCTACTGTTAAGACAGTACTTTACTTTGTGATGACTTACCTACTGTTAAGACAGTATTTTACTTAGTTATGACTTACCTACTGTTAAGACAGTATTTTACTTAGTCATGACTTACCTACTGTTAAGACAGTACTTTACTTAGTGATGAGTTACCTACTGTTAAGACAGTACTTTACTTAGTGGTCTTACCTACTAAGACAGTGCTTTACTTAGTTATGACTTACCTACTGTTAAGACATTACTTTACTTAGTGATGACTTACCTACTGTTAAGACAGTACTTTACTTAGTGAAGACTTACCTACTAAGACAGTACTTTACTTAGTGATGACTTACCTACTATTAAGACAGTATTTTACTTAGTCATGACTTACCTACTGTTAAGACAGTACTTTACTTAGTGTTGTGGAAACTAAGAGTATTATTAATACCTCATTCTTAGTTATTTCAGAATTTTGAAGTCATTGTTATTTGCTTATTTTTTCTATATTATTCTCTGTGTTAATTCTCACTGTGTAAGTGTATGTGCCTTCTGGTCCAGGTCATGCCTATAAAGGTTGTTCAGAACAGCACACATACCAGGTTAATAACTGTAATAAAGATATGTCTATCCCCAGGATTCATGAACAATTGCACAGGCTTCACATGAAGCCCACACGACGATCGCTGTTAGTGCGATGAGAAGCAGGAGCAACAAAACACGTACAGTCTCAGGCACAAGAACGGCAGCAGCAGTTGTAAAAACCAAAATCTTTTATTAAAATAAAACTGTGGATGAGCGCTTTCGCGTATTACTACGCTTCTTCAGATCAAAGACTAGGGAACAAACCATCTTACTTAAACACATTCCAATTATTCAATTAATTCAAATTCTCCAATGGCGAATAGCCAAAAGGTTGGATGGATCATCAATTGATTAATTGAAACACATCTTTGAGTTCTCCTTGAACTACCTGTGCCTAAAAGACTTGCCAGATAAAGTGACAGTGACTTGATAAAAGAGTATATAACAAAGGCATCCTGTATCAGTAACAAACACTGATAAGATGTTCAAATATGTTTAAATACATGACTAATAAAGCCTCCTCATATAAATCAAATTAAGCTCATGTATAAAAAACTATAAATGAAATTGCAAAATAGTACATCATCCAAAGACATAAAACCTATGTAAAAATATATGTATATATACATATATAAATATAAACAATGCCTAAATACAGATGAATAAAAATACAAATACAAAAATGTACAAGTGCAAAATCACTGTATCATATATATATATGCATAAAGACATATAATGTAAACATATTTATGTACAGAATGCTGAACCTAAAACTCATAGAAGTAAATAATATGACTAACACAATAATGCATAAGATGTTATTTGCGAGATTTTAATACAGATCGCAAAGAGACATAATTATTAAGGCCTGGAGGGTAGTGGGCTCTTAACTTAAAGACCCATCCAAGTTCTTTGCTCTCTAAATAATTCATATAATCTCCCCTTCGATGATTCTGGGGAATAATCTGGAGTACTCTGAATACAAAACCATGTTCTTTATAAATAGAGATATGTTTAGCTAGGGCATTTACCTGATTATTATTCCTTATATCATATATATGGTTGTATATCCTATGTTTAAGTTTCCTTTTAGTCATGCCCACATAAAACGAGGGCAAGAATGGCATGTTGCTAAATAAATGAGGCCTGTGGTGTTACAATTGGCAGTAAACCTGGGGTAAAGGAAAAATCTAAATTAGGATGTATAAAATTTTGTGATGTTGATATATAACCACAATAATTGCATTTCCTGCATGGATAAGTCCCAGTTTCTTGTAATATACTCCTGTCCATTATGCTAATATCTCTTACTCTAGTATTGTGATCAACACAAAGCAGTCTTTTAAATTCTTATTATTCCTGAATACAAGTCTGGGTGTAGCCCCTACTATATTTAGTACTTTATCATCTAGGGTTAGAATACCCCAGTGTTTGGAAATGATTTTCTTAATATTTAGACTGTCATTTGTGTATGTAGTTACAAACATGGCTTTGCTAGAAAAAGTGCTATTAGCCCTATTTCCATAGCCTGTTTTGGTAATAATTTGATTTTCTGAATTTCTAGGCTCTCCCAATACTTCAGATTTGATACGCCTTATTAGTTTAGCATCATAACCCCTTTCTATGAAAATAAGTTCCATTTTCTCTAATTCCATATTCAAATTCATGGGATCTTTACATAATTTCAATAACCTCTGAAACTGGCATCTCACTATCCCTTTGAAGATATGACGAGGGTGCATACTGTCATATCGTAATATGGCATTCTTCCGACAAGTCTTCCTGTGCAGAGAAGACAATAACCTATTATTCTGAATACTAAGATTTACATCAAGGAAACTTATGGTGTCATGTGAAGTTTCTATGGTAAACCTTAAAAAGCTAGTAGTAGTTTCCAAGTATGATACAAACAAAAGAAAATCTTGCTCACTGCCATCCCAAACCACGAGGACATCGTCCACAAAACGCTTATAAACCAAGCATTTTTTGAAAGATTCATGACTGAACAAAAATTCCTTTTCCCACTGATGAACCACTAGATTGGCATATGTGTTCACAAGAGGGGTGCCCATGGCAACCCCTGCTAGTTGTAAGAATATCTGCTCTTTAAAACAAAAAACATTGTTATTTAAGACCAAATCTAGCAGCTGGCAAATCAATAACTGCATATTGCAGTCTATTGATGATGAGGCTTGTAATAAATCTCTAATTAGATCAATGCCCTTGTCGTTTGGGATACAAGTGAACAAGTTCTGGACATCCATGGTTATTAAAAGATGCCTATCTCTGCATAACTCAACTTCCAGGTTATCCAAAAATTCCAGAAGTTGGTAGGTGTCCTTTAAGACAGTCGGGATATTATTAACAAGGGGTCTCAGACATTTTTCTAAATAGATGGAAATATTTTCCGTACTCCATCCATCTCCCGAGACTATGGGACGTATGGGAGGTGGATATATCCCTTTGTGCATTTTTGGTATAAAAAAAAAAAATGCGATGAGAAGCAGTGCTAATCTCATATGCACACTGATCATGATTCTTACATGAACACAGTCATGTTGCTATGGTCAGCAACAGTGTTAGCAGCCAAGAAACATGCTGTGCAGCATGAGCACTGAACACAGACATGTTGCTATGGTCAGCGACAGTGTTAGCAGCCATGAAACATGCTGTGCAGCATGAACACATACAGGAAACAAATAGGCTTACCTATGGGGAAACCTGTTAGGCATGCTTGTGTGGACAATGCAAAATGATACGTAGGACAAAGAATTCAAGCTGCACCAGGCAGGAAACATGTACTGAGTGCAATCTGCATGGAAATAAATGTATAAATACAGAAATAAGTAAGAGGGAAGGGTAAACTGCAAAGGCAACTACAATAACAGCGTTACCAGGCAGTGAAAGTGCACTGAGGACAATGTGCACAGAAATAAAAGATATGTATATGATATGAATTATGTAAAAGGAGAGAGTAAATGTTCAAATTGTACTAAGATAATCTATTAAAATGTGCTTATGTCACAAAGACTGTTTCGTAGCAATAAAATTATCCAGTATTTATGCAATAACACTTAATGGTGATCACACTTCCTGAACAAATACAGGTAAATAAAAACAGGCATTGTATTTATTATAGTATGTGAAAGTTAAACAAAATAACATTGTAAGAGTGGGGGTGTGAGAGTTAAACAAAGTAACATTCTAAGAGAGGGAAGTAAACAAAATATAAATGTGATTAACATGTTGAGTTGTGATGACAGTTACCAAGGACAATTCATACGTTAGGGGATATTTGCAAAGCCTGCATTTCGTAAATACAACACAATGGAAAATAAAAATGTCTCAGAAGCCACAATCTCCTTTTGCAAGAATCTAACCCATGCCATCAGTGTTACTACTGAGCTGTGTATTAAGTGCATACACCCCAGAAATAGGCTTAACACATATACAAGGAGGATCACCCTTGAAGGGAATTATGCACTTTCATATTCTAATGGTATAGATCCTATACATATGTGTGTATCTGTGGCCTTTTAATTGTGGGAGCAGAATGTTCCATATATAACACCCTTGCCTAAGCACCCCTGCCTGACACAGTTATCAGAAAGACAGATAAGAACAGATGCAAACACCACACTATGATGCAATTTATTCCACAGAGATGTGCATTGTCTGTATCTGCCACACCAGATGGCAATGGGTGCTGTCATAAAAAAACTATAATTAATGTGTGAATTACAAATGGATCCCTGATAATAAATGTCATATCAGCATGTCAGACTGAAGACAATGAATTGATTATGTTCATTTTTTATTTATTTTTTTATTTTACATTTGTTGACTGGGCTAGTCCAACTGGATATATGTCCATTTTCAGTAGAGGCCCGGGGAGAAAAGCTCCACAAAAAAAAAAAAAAAAAAAAAAAAAAAAACTAAATTTATCCTCTGTGACATTTACAAATACAGCTAAATTTACAGATAATTATCACATTCATTACATTTTGTTACAGTTCTGTAAGCAGAAACATGGTACGTAACAGAATCATGGTACATATCAACTACGGTTAGTCATTCAAATATTCAGGTAATAACATTTTAAGTATAAGTGAATACTCTGTAGTTAACAGAAAAAGTTGCCAGCTTATACAATCTCTTAGTAGTTAGCAGAAACGTAACTAGTTTATACAGGCATGGTGATTAGTACCCTGAGAAAATTGAGGACTTTAGTCAGGGTTAGAACAAGGGCATAGCCACTGTGATTTAAGGTATGGTTTCAATTTGCTTTTAAATTGTGTTGTTGAGGTAAGGGTGGTTAGGTCTTTTGGGAGGGAGTTCCAGGTTTTGCCCACAGTATTGGCGAAGAAGGAGTCACCAGCTAAATTGTTAGCTTTACCTATTTGTACAAGTAGTTTATTTGATGAGCGTAGGGTCTTGGGGTTCTTATAGGGAGTGATTAGGTTAGTAAGAATAGTGTGTTAGTAGGTTGGTACAGGATTTTGTGGGTAACTGCTAACTGGTTAAATAGTATTAGATTTGGCAGTTCTAGCCAGTTTAGCTGCTTAAGATTATTGCAATGATGGGTTCTGAAGGCAGACCCAGTTGAAAATCTGGCAATATTATTGTAGGAGATTGCTAGCTTGTTCAGGTTGTTTTTTACATAGTTTTGTATATATAGGCGAGGCATAGAGAAGGGTAGAGATTAAGTGGGTACAAGCAATGGTGGTCCTGGCTAGTGGGGTCAAAAAGGGTTTAATCCTGTATAGGGATCCTAATTTTTTGTTGACTGTTGTTATAGTACTGTTAATACGGGAATCGAAGGTGAGGTTGTTGTCAATTAGTACCCCAAGAAGCTTAGTAGTAGAATCAGGAGATATAATAGTACCATTACTTGATGTCATCATAAAATTAAGTGAGGGGGGCCCTATGGGAGGGAGTAAATAATATTTTTTTGGGGGGGATTCAGGATGAGGCATTGATGTAGAAGCCATTTCTTGACTGTGTTAAACACATTTTGTGTTAGGGACTCTAGGTCAGATGATCAGGTGGCAGAGCATATTAACGTGGAATCATCCGCATATTGGATACAAGTAGCTTGAGGTATAACAGTAGCTAGGTCATTTATAAAAATAGAAAATAGGGGAGGGCTTAATATGGAGCCCTGAGGGACACCAAGGGCAGTTGGAAGGTGGGAGGATAAGTTGTTCTCCCATAGGACAGCTTGCTGTCTGTTGACTAGGTATGATTGGAACCATTGAATAGCCAGTGTCTCTAGAGACAGGTTTTTGAGTATATTTATGAGAAAGTGGTGGTTAACCATATTGAAGGCTTTTGATAGATCAGTGAAGAGGGCTGAGGATAGAGTGTCATTGTTGTGATTCTTATTAATACAGTCAGAGAAAGATAAGAGAGCAGAGGTGGTACTATGAAATGACCTAAGACCAACTAAAGTGTGCTAGCCTGTGTAACTAATTTATCACTGTCTCCGCATTTTCTGTGTGTTTCTACCAAAAAAACAAAAAAAACAAAAAAATAATCCTTGTTTTCCCGCCTTCCTCGACTAGCTTAGACCAGTTTACAGGCATTGCTGTATTCTAGGCTGTGGTGTAGTTCCTGTGTTGTCCATTACCTTACTTGGATAGAAGGAAGTTTCTTTGCTCACCAGTGGGAGTGGGGAGCCTTGAGCAGCCTACCTGTCCTTGGAGGAAGTGACCTCAGCACAAGAAGCTATAGTAATTGGTTGTTTGGGACCATTCCTAGCTCTTTTGTAGTTCACTACTTAAAATCCGCGTTTGCATGGCATTGCGCAGTCGTGCGCATAGCGCAGCGCCGGTTAAACAAGGTTAAACTTTTTCTGGCTCCGCCAAGTCTGTTCTTCAAATAGGAAGCTCTACTCTTAGTAAAACCAGACTACTCACTGTATTATAAGCCTAGCACTTATTCTCAATACTTCTCTACTAAGTAAGCACTCTCGTACTAAGTAAAGCACTACATCTACTTACCATCCCTGTGAATACCCACCTCCCTTAAAGGTATACCACCCCCTTATACTGTTCTAGCATGTCGAGTGGTAGATTACTGGCGTCGTCTCCAGTTCAGCTGGTCAATCTGGGCATCTTGAGACAATGCTACAATTGTCTCATGTACACAGACAACCCTCTTCTCCTCCCAACAAACACAATTACATGTGACAGATGCAACTATATAGCCAAACTGGAGGCTGAACTCTCTCAACTCAGGACTGGCATGACCAGACAGGAGGAGATGGCAACCACACACACAACAATCCCAGTCCCACATAGACCTACCACAACTGCAAACCAAACACATAAAAACACAAAGACATACTCGGAGGCTCTAATAAAAAACTTACCAAAACAACAGAGGCTCCCAAAGCAGACATCCAAAAATCCACCACCTCAAAACAAAACACATGCAACACATACTTCAATAAATCATGTGTCGACCAATTGCCCTTAAGGCCAAACACCTTGCCTGATACACTAGTAATAAGTGGCTCCATAGTCAGACACACTGATGTCCCACTGACCAGGCTGAACAAGGAGAAGTTGACTGTGAGCTGTCTATCTGGGGCTAGGATCCACCACATAACACACGCACTCAGGTCACTCCAAAGCAAGTACAAATATGACTCCGTCATTGT
Source organism: Protopterus annectens (assembly GCF_019279795.1). NCBI lineage: Eukaryota > Metazoa > Chordata > Ceratodontiformes > Protopteridae > Protopterus > Protopterus annectens. The sequence goes on from NC_056726.1 coordinate 1,543,144,380, forward strand.
CCATGCTGGTGTGAATGACCTGAGATGTACCTCCCTGGACTACATGAAAAGAGACATAGAGGAGCTCTCCGATTATGTAGCCCAGGCTGGTATGACCCTGACCCTGAGCAGCATCTTGCCCTCACCAAGAATGATACCACAATACAAAGACAAGATGATCAGCTTTAACAATTGGCTCGAGTACTGGTGTCATTCTAAGGGGATCCAATATCTGTCTGCCTGGGATGATATGTTGGACAAGCCACGCTGCTTAAGGGATGGCTTACACCTGTCACCACTGGGCTTCCGGATATTGGCTAAGGCTCTTGCCACCCCCATAATGCCTTTTTTAGGCAAGGCTCAAAAGACAAACCCACCTCCTTAGAAAAAAAAATGGAAAAAAACTAAGGGTAATGCTGCTCAATGCCAGAAGTCTAAATCTCAAGAAGCAGGCACTTGATGCACTCCTCAGCATGGAGAACATCGACGTCTGTGCAGTAACTGAAACCTGGTTCAAGGCTCCTGAGAGCACCCCAGCACTACCAGGCTATACCTCGTATCATGCTTTTCGGCCCCAAAACCCGGGCCGAACCACAAAGGGAGGGGAGTGTCCATATTCATAAAGGACACCCACACCTCCAGGTTAGTAGCAACACATGAAGCAACAGAGACCATACAGGTGCAACTAACCATAGGCAAAACTGCTATACAACTGGTAGCATGTTACAGACCACCCTCCCAATCTCAAGAACCCCACTCAGCCTTCCTGAAGACATTGGAGGATATGAATGTATCACAAAATACCATCATACTGGGAGACTTCAACTACCCAAACATAGATTGGGTACATTATTCTAGCCCTAATACCCTAGCCCAAAGGTTCCTGGAATTCATAAATTCAAATGCACTGGAACAACTAGTCACCTCTCCCACTAGGGGAGAAAATATACTAGACCTTATCATCACAAACATGGGGACAAAATGCTCCACACCGGAAGTATACCCCTCACTAGTGAGATCTGACCACAAACTAATCACCCTGGATATACATATCCCACCTCCACCTCCAGCACAAAAGACCACAGTGAAAAACTTCTCAAAAGCAGACTTCACTCTTCTTAAGAAGGAGATGGTATCCTTTAAGCCCACTGTACCAGTGGATACCACATCCCGCAATGCCGAATCCTTCACAAATGCTTTCTATGGACATATCCAGGAATGCATGGATTATGCAATCCCAAACAAATCCAAGTCCCTCTCCACCAAATGTAAGCATCCTGTCTGGTGGACCTCAGCCATAAACAAATTGTATAACAAAAGAAGGAAGCTACTGCACGTCAGAGCGAAATCCCATGAAGGGAAGACGTCTCTGATCAACATTAGCAGAAAACTACATTCTCTCATAAAAACATCCAAGGCAAACTTTGAGAGAAAAGTAGCTAAGGACACTAAAGATAACCACAAAGCCTTCTTCAGCTATGTTAGAAACCTGGGCGGAAACCCTCAGATATGCTCTGAGTTGGTTCACAACAACAAAAAATACACTGAACCCACAGATATTGCTAACATTCTAGCTGACAGGTTCAGTGCAAACTTCTCGCCTCCTTCATCCCCAAAAGAAGAAATATTTATCCCAGCTGAATGTAATCTCCCTGTCATCTCAGATGTCCATGTGAGAACCGCCCTAAACAAAGCAAAAAACACAGCATCAATGGGACCTGACAGTATCCCAGGGTGCCTGTTATGAGAACTCCAAGAGGAGCTAAACCCACACATAAAAATGCTATTTAATCTTGGCCTTACTTCGGGTTATGTACCTGTACACTGGTGTACAGCAACAGTGGTCCCACTCCACAAGGGGGGTGCCTCTACAGACCCTGGACATTACCTCCCCATAAGCTTAACTAGCCTGGTCTGCAAAGCTATGGAAAGAATCATTATGGAACTCATAAACAGAGACATAGGGGACCTACAGACACTTGACCCCACCCAGTTCGGCTTAGTGAAGGGCAGATCCTGCCTTTTAAACCTGGTTGACTTTTTTGAAACAGTCACTAGAGCCATTGATGAGGGCAAAGCAGTCCATACAGCATACCTGGACTTGGCTAAGGCTTTCGACACAATACCCCACTCAGGCATCATAGATAAGCTAAACAGATTAAAAGTAAACCCCTATATCACTAGATGGGTTGCAAACTGGCTAAACGACAGAACCCATAAAGTTAAAATCGCCGGAGCAATGTCAGACTCAAAGCCAGTCACAAGTGGTGTCCCACAGGGATCTGTCCTGGGACCCCTCTTGTTCCGCATTTATTTCTCAGATGTTAAAGCAAACATGGGAGGGCTGTGACTGACAAAGTTCGCAGATGACTGCAAACTAGGCACCATAGTCGATACACCAGCTGGCACACACATCCTACAAAAAGGCCTCACTGAAACGGACAACTGGTGCCGTAGTCACGGCCTTAAACTAAATGCCAAAAAATGTATAGTCATCCCTTTTGGAAAAAACAAAGTACCCACAAATTATCACATAGACAGCAACCCACTGAGTACGGAAAAATTAATCAGAGACCTAGGGACCCAAGTAGACAGCGACCTCTCATTTGACACCCACATTGCCAAAGTGGTTAGAAAAACATTCTACCTTGCACACCTCATCATGAAGGGATTCACATCCAGATCCAAGGATGTCATTGTACCCTTATATTCCTCCCTCATCAGACCCATGAATGAGTACAATGCCCCATTTGGTATGTACCTCACCCGGCACTTGCAACAGCTGGAGAGACCACAGAAGTACCTCACCAAAAGGATTAAGGGTCTCCAACATATGTCTTATTCCACCAGACTAAAGAATCTTCAGCTCTATTCAGTGGCATACCGTCTGCTCAGGGGTGATCTCTGCCTGACGTACAAGGCCATGTCCAATCAGGATTTGATGGACATGCTCCACCTCAAAAAATCCAAATCCATCAGGACCACGAGAGCTAAAGACTTAAACCTCGGCACAAGTATGAATAGGACATGCTGGAGGGATAGATTCATAACCCAAAGGCTTCCCATGCTTTGGAACAGGATCCCAGTTTGTATTAGGCAGAGCCCCTCACTAACTCTCTTCAAGAGAAATCTTGATGAGTGGATGGGAGATCGAAAATTTACCCCAGGGGTCACATCTGGGTCACTGCTAGACAGGGGAACAGTAAACTAATTCTATTATATAAGGGGACCTTCATTGTGTCACTACTAGACAGAGGCACAGTATTCTAGATTTATTCTGTACATTTTTGTACCATTTCATGGGGTGGCAAAAGCCACATCACTATGGCTAGGCTTACAAATGCCCCAGGGCAGATAGCCTAGTACTATACTATGAAACTATGAAACTATGTTGGCGGCTGGCTAGAAGGTTGTTTTCTATTAGGTGGTTTAAAAGCTGTTTATGAATGCATTTCTCCATGATCTTTGCCAGTGGAGATAATATGGCTATAGTTCTATAGTTGGATAATTCGTTGGAGTTACCACCCTTATGCAAGGGGATGATGTGTGAAACTTTCCAGATTGATGGTATAGTTCCTTCAGTAATAGCTCTATTAATCAGGATGTAAATTGGGTAGGCTATGGCTTTAGCAGCTTTTTGCAGGTATTCTGCAGGTAGTAGGTCTGCAGAGAGGGTGGTAGGTTTAAGCTTTTGTATGAGTACAGACAAGGGATGTAGGAACAGGTTGAAAGTGAAATGATGGGGGTATGTTAGTGATGGAGATGGCTGATGATAATGTGTCAGGGGATAGTTGATTGGCAAGAGATTGAATGGTCTCTGTGAAAAAAGTGTTAAAGGTATTGGCTATTTACTTAGGATTATCTTGATCTGAGCCTAAAGGGGTGGGTGTGACTGAACGACCTCGGTGCAAGAGTTTATTGATACCAGACCAGAATTTTTGCAGTTTATTTTGGCAGGTTTGTTGGAGCTCAAAGTAAAAATTTCGTTTGTCTAATAATATGACTTTTTTGTTTCATTTCTTCGCTGTCTAAACTTTAATTGATCTGTAGGGTTTTTTGTAGACTGCCAGTTAGCCCACAGTTTGTTTCTAAGGAGGATTTATTGTTTGGTAGCTTTTGAGAGCCATGGGGCTGGTTTAATCTTGGCTCTGATTGGTCATGTTGAAGCGTGCTAGTCTAAAATAGTTAGGAATTTTGAATTAAAGTATTTTAACAGCTTCCTCTAGACTGAGGTAGGTTTTTCAGGGGTGACCAATCACATGCCAAAAGTTCTTTTTGAAAGCTGTCAGGATTAAAATTATTGTTGGTCCTTATTGTTCTATAGGTCGTTGGGTTTGAAATGTCACTCATATCTGATTATGAAGGTCAGTGAATGGTCACTTATATCCTCGGGGAGGGTTCCTACTTTGTTTGTTGGTGACTGTTCATGAGAATCCAGTCTAAGGTGCTTTCCTTGTCATTAAGTTTATTGGTCCTTGTAGGGGATGTAATGGTTTGAGTAAAACCATATAGGTTAATATGAGTAGGTGGCTGTGCAGAGGTGCAGCTCCTCCAGTTGATATTAAAATCACCAAGCACTATAGTTTATTGTGGGTAGGTATTAGATAGCCAACTAAGAATATCCTCTAGGGTGTTAGAGTTGTTACCTGGGGGAAGATAAACACAGATGATGTAGATGGATTTATGTTTATTAAGTTGCAATTTGGTACTAAGGATTTCAGCTTTACTTGTTAGTGGAGGTTTAGAATCTATAGGGGTCACCTGTAATCCAGATTTATATAGAATAGCTCCTCCCCCACCCTTCTTAGCTTTACATTCTAGCCTCAAAATATTATATCCGGGTGGAATAATCTCATTATCTTGTGTAGCATTTTTGAGCCATGTTTCAGTAAGACATAGAATGTGAAATGAATGTACATACATAAGTGCATGTAGGTGGGCAACTTTATTATTTATGCTCTGAATATTGAGAAGAGTTATCAAGAGGGAGTTAGAGGGACTGGTGAGCACTTGTGTGATAGCAGGCATTGGGGTGTGGGGCTCTGAAGTTGTGGTAGAGTTTGGTCCAGGGTTTGGGTGGATATCACCATCTATTAAGGGGTGAACATGTACTCTCATTGTAAGTTTTAAGAGTCTACATATTAGGTTGTGGAATTTCCTAGCTCTTGGACTATAGAATTTGATGTGAGTCAGTCTATGATACTTAGCTGGTAGGTAGTTTGCTGTGCTAGGTGTATATGTATTGTTATGGGTTGCAAGTATTGGTGTAGAGGTTTGCCTTAAGGAGTAATGAAATCCTAGGCAGTTAAGGTATTCATAGAATGTAAGTAGGTAAGGTATAGAAATGAAAGGTAGGAGTAAAATTAAGAGAAGGACCTTTGGGAGTGGTGAGATAGATGTCAGTAGCATAATGAGGTAGTAGTTATAGGATTGTGTACAGGATAAGTTCTAAATGTGGCCTGTGTGAAAAACAATTAAAGTGGGTTATATCACTTTAAGGAGGTGGACCATGTGAGTGATTGTGTGGATGGGGGTGCGTGGTCAGGGAGGATAAATGTAGAGGTGCTTGGGGATGGGTGAGAATTAGGGGCTAGCTAGGGGAGTGGTGCTAGGGTGAATGGAGCAGGTAGAGCCAGTGAAGGACTAATACCCTAAGAGAACAATCAGTGGAGTGCTGACTGCTAAGGTAAGTTTGGGGAGAGATGGTTGGGAGGGTAGGTTGAGAGATATACAGTGTAAGGTAGAAGGATAGAGTGGGACAGAAAGAAAGATAAGTATAGGAGATACTGGATGCCTGAGAGTTAAATATTAAGATAGTAAGATATGTGTTCAAGGAGATTAGTCTTGGGAAAAGGTTGCCACCTAGTGGTCAATAGGATATATTACAATCATAGCTACTCATAGGGGCTAGCAGGTCTAGAAGTGAAAGGAGAAAAAAAACAGGAGAAATATATACAGAGGCTATAAGAGGAGAGGGTATGGTAGTGGGAGAAGAGATGGCTTTTGACTCCTGGCTGCCTGGCTAGGGAGTGTACTTTAAACCTGTAATTTACTTTATTAATTTAAACAAGTCTATTAATTACACACAATGTTCTAGTAGACATGCTTTCTTGTTCCCTTGAGGGAAAGAAGCTCAGGGAGAGGTTTGGCTCTATTCTTAGCCCCCTAGATTTTAGGAAAGTGTAAGAGTATTGGTCTTCAGATAGGGCAAGTTCCCACTTCCTAATACAGTACAGGCAGGTTGGAGAGTCAGGTTTGGACACCAGGGGCCAGGGACAGACAGCAGCCGAGAGTAAGTCCATGTGTACACAATTGTGATCAGTCCTATATCAATAGTCCAAGGTCAAGGAAGATTTTGCTGTGTTTTAGTACACATATCACCCAAGAAGTGGAGCACACTCGTGTACCACATACTATTCAATGCACGTACCACAGGAGCATTCTTACTTTGGAATTAGCACAGCAAACTTTCTACTACTATGAAATCCAAAGCTATGTTCAAGGGCATTTGTGCAATGTATCACTTGATAATATTGATGTGATGAAATCGTTGTGTGATGTCAGTACATTCACACAAATTGATTCTCTATTCTAAAATTGAACGTCAAGCTCTACAACTCATCCGACTAACAATACGGCTATGAATCACATGTACCACAGTGGAAATGCCATCACAACTGTTGAACTCCACCTATGTGAAGTCATTACATCAGATACACTTTATTTGCTCATAATTTTTGTCTGATAAAATTGATGGGGGAAGTCTCTGTGACTCTGTACGTGCACATTAGAATGGGGGGATGTCTTTCCTTCAGAATGATTAGGGACACAATTGCTTATAGTCACTCAGTGCTGGTTTTGAACACTTGACTAAGCATTAAGAAAATCATCACAATAGTGGGATCAATTAATGTACTGCAGTAGAAGTGCATTGCCAGTTGTCACAAGTTTGGTTCTGTGAAAACATTACATCGTGCTAATGAATCAAGAGATATTTATGTCAGACAATATTGCCTGATGCTAAGTATACCCAAACATACCTGTGGCCTCTTGCTATTGTCACTGTGATGGTAGAACAGCAATGACATACAATGTGGATATAATCCTGTATTGAATCACATGCCTTACCTAGGCAGCAATATAAATTTCATCATCTTATGTCCTCAGTCCTGAGGAGGAGTCTTACTACAACTGGTGTGTGAGGAAAATTGTATTTATTTATTTATTACAGTTTGATGACCAGGATAGTCCACTGGGCCTGGAAGAGCCTGTTTTCAGTGGAGGCTTGGGGAGAAAAGCTCCACAGAATATAGACAATTATACAATAGTTATACAGAAGTAAATAAAGTAGTAGAATAGTGAAAAATACAGAGATAATATACAATTTGTTAAAAAAAAGGACATAGCATTTCTAATCATAGGTAATGATTCACAAAAGTGAGATTCATGTAGTCTAAACATATTAAAAGTACAGGGATTTCAGAATTTCAGATGAAAAAAAACATGTAAGTAAAATATTTATGTACAGATAAAAAACACGCTTTTTTTTGGAAGTTAGAAATATGAGGAGAGGACAGAGAGAAGGTGAAGTGGGAGAGGTCAAAGGTCGTATATAGTGGAGAAATGGAGTGTGTTGGGGGGAAGTTTATGAGGTATAGGGTAGGAGAGGAAGTAGAGGTAAAGGGTAAGAGAGCACAGTGATAGAGGGGTGAGGTATATAGTGCATGGGAGATGGTGTTAAGAGTTTATGTGGTAGGGGTACAGGAACATTCCCACTTTGAATGGAGGTGAGACTGGAGAAAAGTTTTGAAGTTTGAGTGGCTCTGAGTATTTTGAAGGGTGGTAGAGAGAGAATTCCAGAGTTTAGCTAGGGAGCAGGATAATAGTAGGTGGCCAGGGGGTCGATGATGCTTGGATATGTTTAGAAGATTGTGGTTTTCTGATCTTAGAAAGTGGTTGGAAATGTAGGGGGTTAAAGAGGTGGACAAAGAAAGACAACTAGAAGGTTTGCATATGAGCTTGTGAGCAGTAGTAAGTCTAAGGAGTTTGAGATAGTTAGGAAGTTCAAGCCATTTCAGGGAGTGGAGAGAGAGACAGTGATGCCATGAGTTTCTGGAGTTTGTGGCAAATTTGGAGATTTTATTGTAACAGGCTTCCAACTTGGCCTGTAAGCCTAGCTGAAGATTAGTGAATGGGGGGGGGGGGGCTCCATACACAAGAGAAGGAAGAAGGTAAGTAGAGGTAAAGGTGTGTCTGGTGGAGGGGGTAAGGTAATGATTATGTCTATACAGGAGACCTAGTTTTGGTGAGTTTTTTTATATTAGTTTGGATATGGATGTCAAATTTCAGATTTTCATAGGTTCATAGGTGTGTACTAGGCTAATGGCCCTGGAGCCTTTACAAGCCTAGCCCATAGGATTACCCTGGCATCGTACCACCCAACCTTAGTTCCCAGTGCCTCTGTCAAGTAGAGGCATTGGAGTGATTCTCTGGGGTGAATTTTCTATTTTCCATCCATTCCTTAAGATTTCTCTTAAAGAGGGCCAGTGAGCTGCTCTGTTTGACATGTATGGAAAGTCTTTTCCATAGTATGGTCAGTCTCTGGGTTATGAACCTGTCCCTTCAGCTTGTTCTGTTGATTGTGATAATGAGGCTGAGGTCTCTGGAGCATGTGGTGCGGAGGGATTGGGATTTCTTTAGATGTAGCATTTCTAACAGAGCTGGATCAGACATGGCATTGTAAATCAAGCAGAGATCGTCTCTAAGTAGGCAATATGAGACAGGGAATAGTTGGAGTTTTTTGAGTCTGTCCATATAGGACAAGTGTTTAAGGCCTAGGAGCCTCTTTGTGAGGTACTTTTGCGCCCTTTCCAGTTGTTGCAGGTGTCTAGTGAGGTACATGCCAAATGGGGCATTGTACTTGATGACTGGCCTAATGAGGGAAGAGTAGGGGGAGACAATGACCTCTTTCTTCCTGGATGCAAAACCCTTAGTAATGAGATGTGCCTCATAGAAGGACTTTCTGACCACAGTGAAAATGTGGTGGTCAAAAGTGAGGTTGCTGTCAAACTGTGTTCCCAGATCTCTTATAACGCCTTCTGTGCTCAGTGGACTACCATCGATGTGGTAATTCATGGGAACTGGGGTTTTCCCAAAGGGGATGATGACACATTTTTTGGCATTGAGCTTAAGGCCATGGTTCTGACACCAGTCGTTGGTCTCAGTGAGGCCTTCCTGTAGGATGTCAGCATCACTTGGGGAGTTAATAATAGCTCCCAACTTGCAATTGTCTGTGAACTTTGTCAGCCAGAGCCCCTTTGTGTTGGCCTGGACTTCAGAGAAGTAGATACCAAGCAGGAGAGGACCCAGGACCGAAGCCTGTGGGACTCCACTCGTGATTGATCAGCAGTCTGATTGGAGCTAGCTACTTTCACACTGTGAGTTTTATCTGTGAGCCAGCTTGCAGCCCACCTAGTGATATAGGGGATGATGCCTAGCTTAGTGAGTTTTTCTGTGATTCCTGAGTGGAGAATGGTATCAAAGGCTTTGGCCAGATCAAGGTAGGCTGTATGAACCACCTTTCCATCATCCACAGCTCTGGTGACTGATTCAAAAAAGTCAACCAGGTTGAGCAGGCATTATCTACCCTTCACATAACCAAAATGTGTGGGATCTAGAGATTGGAGATTCCCTATATCCTTGTTTATTAGGTCCATGATGATGTGTTCCATAGCTTTGCATATCAGACTCATCAGGCTAATGGAGTGATAGTTCCCAGGGTCTGTAGTCATTCCTCCTCTGTGAAGAGGGGTAACTGTAGCAGTGCGCCATTTGGAAGGGACAAAGCCTGAGGTGAGGCTGTGACTGAACAGGGCACACAGGTGAGGTGCCAGTTTGCTCTACAGTTCATGTAGAACACAGCCAGGGATATTGTCATGTCCCATAGAAACTGCATTCTTGGCCTTGGACAGTGCTGTTTTAATCTGTTCAGCAGTAATACTGGGTGCCTGGCAATCTACTAGTATTGTGATTGGTCCTTTGGTGGGGGGGAGACTGGGGGAAAGTTGGCACTGAATCTGTCAGCCAGTATATTGGCAATATCTGTTGGCTCGGTATAGGAGGTACCATTGAGCAGTAGCTCTGAGCAAATCTGGGTATTGCCATGGAGATTCTTTACATAACTATGGAAGGCCTTGCATTTGTCTTTACTATCTGCTGCAATTCTGTTTTCATAGCTAGCTTTAGAGGATTTGATGAGGGATCTCAACTTTTTGTTGAGGTTGATAAGGGAGTTTTTCCAGTCTTGGGACTTCACCTTATTCCCCATCAGTTTCCTCCTTCTGTTGTAGAGTTTGTTTATGGCAGAGGACCACCAGATTGGCTTCCTTTTTTTGGAGGAGAGCATCTTGGTTCTATTGGGTATGGGGAGATCCATGCATTTGTGTACGTCTTCGTACAGTGAATTGATGTATGATTCATCGATTATGACACTGAGCAGTTTGGTATGCGATACTATTTCTATGGGGCTGTTATTCTGAGCAGTCTCTGTAAAAGAGTTTTTGTCTATATTGGTGTTTTTGGATGGGGAGAAGACCATTAACCTTTTTTATTTACATTTAAGGCGAAGTGATTACTATGCATCCATGATTCAGTATTAGAGAAGGCTAACTGAGTTTTGAGAAAAAGGTCAGAGGGGGTGTCTGCTGTACAAATAATGGTCGAATCATCAGCATATTGAATTAGTGTGGCATTGGAGCGAGACTGGTAGAAGTTATTAATGAAGATGTTAAAGAGGAGGGGGCCTAGGATGGAACCCTGGGGAACTCCGGGAGTGGTGTGTAGAAAGGAAGAGAGAGAGTTTTTCCAGTTGATGGCTTGCTGTCTTTCAGAGAGTTAGCTGGTGAACCAGGTGATGGTAGGGGGGGTGACATTGAGAGAGGAGACATGGGATAATAGTAAGGTGTGAGAAATTGTATCAAAGGCTTTGGAGAGGTTAAAGAACAGAGTAGAAACTATTTTGCCAAAGTCGCGAACAAGGTTTATGGAGTCTAGAAAGGAGAGGAGGGCAGTGATGGCACTATGCCTGGAATGGAAACCATGTTGTGTAGGGGTTAGTAGGTTGTTTTGGGTCATATAGGACATAATTTGGGATTGAATACATTTCTCCATAATTTTTGATAGTGGGGGTAGGATGGTTATGTGCCTCAAATTAGAAGTGTCAGTGTTTTTGCCTCCTTTATGGAGTGGAATGATAAAGGCATGTCTCCATATTGAGGGGACATATGATTCTAGTATGGATCGGTGTATTAAGATAGAGATGGGATGGGCAATGCTGTCTGCAGACAATTTGAGGAAAGTTGTGGGTAGATTATCTAGGGCAGGGGAGCATGGTTTGAGTTGAAGGAGGAGCTTCTTTATTTTGCTTACAGAGACAGGAGAGAAGCTAAAAGTAGGAGTGGGGGGAGTCAGATTGTGTGGAGATGTAGAGGGGCTGGTTAGGGGGGAGGATGAGAGTGGTGAGAGAAGCTGGTGCTGAGTTTAGCTATGGATTCTATGAAGAAGATATTGAAGTTAGAGGCATTTCCTAGATCAGTAAGGTTTAGGTTAGGGGATGGATTATCCTTATTGCCCAGGTGGAGAAAGGAGTAGATAGATTCCCAGAATTTTCTTGGGTTGGATAAGTTTTCTGATTGAAGTTTATTATATTATGATTTTTGATCCCTGATTAGTAGCTTTTTTGCAGTGTTGTGGAGTTGTTTGACTTCTGTTAGGACATGGGGTTATTGATTTTTATGGTAAAGTTTCCACTTTTTGTCTCTTAGGTGCATGATTTGTTTAATTTCTTTGGTTAACCAAGGGGAGGATGAAGTTTTAACTCTTATAGTTTTTAGTGGAGCAAAGTTGTTAGGAAGGTTCATGAAGGTTTTATTAAAGTAATCAATGGCATTGTCAAGAGGCAAGGTTTTTATGGGTGACCAATCTGTTACTTTTAGGCAGTCTATGAATATTTAATGACAGCATCAGTCTTAAAAACAGCATTTCAAAAGGAAAATTAGAATAAGCTTTTGCAAGAGGAAAGAACATCTACACATGAACATAGCACATGCGGATGACAACACTTTTATCAACATGCACATTAAGGGTAAACAGCGATGCTAGGATTTGAACTATATACTTAATATCACAAGCTACCAAAGATTTGCTAAAACACAAGTGCCACTTGAGATTAATTTTACAAGTGTGACACTACCAAAGAAGACTGAATGCTGTAATTAAATCAAAAGGTGTTTCAAAAAGTATTAGTTTAAGGGTGTAAACACTTATGCAACCAGCTTATTGTACGTTTTTTATTTTTTATATTTTTTCCCCAACAGATTTGTTTGTTTTTCAACTGAATTGTACAGGTTATAGGCTACATTAAAGGTGGGAAAAGTTTTGAAATGATTTATTGTGGTCTCATTTTTTATATCATAAAAACCTGGCATTTTAACAGGGGTGTGTAAACTTTTAATATCCACTGTATATAACCTACAGAACACACTACTTAATGTAATTGCCTCTGCAGAAGATTGGCTCCACAGTACATCATCACTGGGTTGTTGAGAAGATGATTTTGGGAAAAAGATCTGACATTGACATGGACTCACTCTGCAGTATAAAAGTTTCTCCAGACTACTAGTTCAGTGATGCCAGCAATATGTAAGATCATAGTTACCGAATCTATACTTAACCCATCATACACAATACAACTGCAGTGAGATTAAAACCCCCTACATATCTAGTTGCACAGTCTAGAGGACATAATTCTTAAATCAGGCACCACCAAAGAAGTCTGACTTCTGTAGTGTGACAGTACAGTGGGCAGATGATTAGGTTCCCATTCGGTATCAGAGAAGATATTGTGCTGTTGAAGGTTTTGTGCCAATCCATATTCATTAATATGAAGGAGTAAGTGCAATTGTCTGATTAATAATAAACAAATACTGCTGACTTATGTCAGCTATGATGTCATTAATGCACACTGCAGAATTGAGACTGACATGTACCTGTTTTGCATGATATTGTGCAGATGAGACACATGCACACACACACACACACACACACACACACACACACACACACACACACACACACACACACACACACACACACTTGTGAAACACTAGAACAAGAATGAAAGATTCATGGCTCTGGTAAACCTTAATGAATGGTACTGATATTAGCAATGTTATCTGCTCATGCATAGGTAATGTGCTGTGTCAATACAAAACCATCCTTAATGTTCCAATGCAGTAAGACTGCATAATGATGAAGCATGTGTGCCAAGATGCTGTGTGGTTGTATATCATTTGGGCTAAGTGATGATGAAGTATGTGTGTGAAGGCTCTATGTGGTTGTATATCATTATGGGTAAGTAATGATGAAGTATGTGTGCCAAGGCTCTATGTGGTTGTATAACATTAGGGCTAAGTAATGCTGAAGTATGCATGCCAAGGCTCTATGTGGCTCTATACCGTTAGGGTAAGTAATGCTGAAGTATGTGTACCAAGACTCTATGTGGTTGTATAACATTAGGGCTAAGCTATGATAAAGTATGTGTGCTGAGGCCCTATGTGGTTGTATATCATTAGGGCTAAGTAAAGATGAAGTATGTGTGCCAGGTTTCCATGTGGTTGCATATCATTTGGGCTAAGTTATGAAGTATGTGTGCTGAGGCTCTATGTGGTTGTATATCATTAGGGCTAAGTAAAGATGAAGTATGTGTGCTAAGTTTCCATGTGGTTGTATATCATTTGGGCTAAGTTATGATGAAGTATGTGTGCTGAGGCTCTGTGTGGTTGTATATCATTAGGGCTAAGTAAAGATGAAGTATGTGTGTGAAGGCTCTATGTGGTTGTATATCATTAGGGCTAAGTAAAGATGAAGTACATGTGTCAAGGATCTATGTCGTTGTATATTAGGGTAAGTAATGATGAAGTATGTGTGCCAAGGCTGTATGTGGTTGTATATCATTAGGATTAGTAATGATGAACTATGTGGGCCAAGGCTCTATGTGGTTGCATATCATTAGGGTAAGTAATGATGAAGTACATGTGCCAAGGCTCTATGTCGTTGTATATCATTAGGATAAGTAATGATGAAGTATGTGTGCCAAGGCTGTATGTGGTTGTATATCATTAGGGCTAAGTAAAGATGAAGTACGTGTGTCAAGGATCTATGTCATTGTATATTAGGGTAAGTAATGATGAACTATGTGGGCCAAGGCTGTATGTGGTTGTATATCATTAGGGTAAGTAATGATGAAGTATGTGTGACTAGGCTCTATGTCGTTGTATATCATTAGGATAAGTAATGATGAAGTATGTGTGCCAAGGCTGTATGTGGTTGTATATCATTAGGATAAGTAATGATGAACTATGTGGGCCAAGGCTCTATGTGGTTGTATATCATTAGTGTAAGTAATAATGAAGTGTGTGTGTCTCAAGGCTCTATGTGGTTGTATATCATTATGGTAAGTAATGATGAAGTATGTGTGACAAGGCTCTATGTGGTTGTACATCATTTTTAAGGGTAAGTGCTGCAGTGCAGACATAACTGTCTGGAATGAAGTGTACAGACAGCCACACAGTTCACTGCAAGTCACTTGTGTACAATAAGACGTTCCATGTTATGAAGTTATAACATACCTATCTGTGTTCAAAATCTCTTCCTAAACTGCAATGCAGAGAAACTCATTTGCATGGATGTTGGCAAAATATTAGCAAATGCATGATTCTACTTTGAGGTGTCGAACTTGGAATTGAAGTAGTAGTGATCAGGGGTGCTCCCTGCCAACCTCCGTGTAAATAACGAGCAGAGAGAAAATGGTCTGATTGTGATTAAATGTAGAATGAGCTGTTTTATGGTAATGTTTAGTGACTCATGATGTCAACATTTATCATGGCATTACTTGCTCTGTGCATTGCGGATATACTGTGTATGCTGTACTCTACATGTCAGGGCCAAAGCTTTATTCAAAAATGAATTGTTGTGATTGCCTTCCCCCATTTGTACAATGTTAGGTGGTTAGTAAACAGGGTTCATTGCTGATGGAAAAAAGTGAAAACTGTAATTTGGTTAGCTTTATGTAGTTCAAACTGGCTTAGCGATGATATGCAGCCATCAGCACTCTGGACAGTACTGAGTGGAGAAATCCACCTCTCACTAACTTTTACTATGTCACAATGTATAAGGTCAGTAAATTAAATGAAAGAGCAGAGATGAGGCAGCATCTGATTCCAGTATGCAGATAATTTTAAAGGATGTCAGAATTTGATTATTGTAAGCAATTTTGGTCATGACTGAAAGACTATATAGGAATGAGTATCCTAAATATGTTGATTAGCCAAACTGTGTCACTAATGCTTCCTGAAATAAACATTAATACCTACTATATAGCAGCCATGCTTTAAGTGAAATCACAGGCAAGATGAAATTACTAAGCTGGGCATTAATCCCTACGTCACTCGATGGGTTGCCAACTGGCTTACTGACAGAACCCACACTGTAAAAGTAGCTGACTCCAAATCCAGCTCCAGACAAGTGACAAGTGGAGTACCTCAGGATTCAGTCCTGGGGACCTCTCTTGTTTGGCATCTACTTCTCTGAAGTACAGGCCAACAGTAATGGACTCTGGCTAGCAACGTTTGCAGATGACTGCAAACTGGGAGCCATTACTGAATCCCCAAATGATGTGGATACTCTACAAAAGGGCCTTACAGAAACAGATACTTGGTGCCAGAGCCATGGGCTCAAGTTCAATGCCAAGAAATGTATAGTTATCCCCTTTGGGAAAAAACATGTACCCATGAATTACCACAGGTGGCAGTACACTAAACACCAAAAGTGTGATAAGAGACTTAGGGACACAGGTGGACAGTGGTCTCACCTTCAATAACCACATCGCCACAACAGTCAGGAAATTCATCTATGTGGCACACCTCATCACTAAGGGCTTTTCATCAAGAAAAAAGGAGGTCATTGTCCCACTGTACTCATCCCTCATTAGACCCATTATAGAAAACAACGCCGCGTTTGGTATGTACCTCTCAAGACATCTGCAACAACTAGAAAGGCTGCAGAAATACCTCACTAAAAGAATCACATGTCTAAAGCAGATGCCCTATGCTGACCGTCTTAAAAAACTCCAGCTATACTCTGTCACATATCGTCTAATCTGAGGCGATCTCTGCTTAACATACAAGGCCATGTCAAACCCAGAACTGTTGGACATGCTACACTTAAAGAGAAATCCCAATCCCTCAGAGCCACACACTCCAGGGATCTAAACCTTGTCATCACAATAAACAAAACATGCTGGAGGGATAGACTCCTGACCCAGAGACTCCCCAGACTCATGAATAGACTCCCCATACATGTCAAGCAGAGCACCTCTTTGGCCTCTTCAAAAGGAACCTTGATGATTGGATGGGAGAAAGAAAATTCACCCCGGGGATCACATCAGTCACCCTGCTAGACAGGGGTCCAGGAAAGTAAATAGTGTGGGAAGAAATAGCAAGGGAATTGTTATGGCTAGGCTTGTATAGGCCCTAGGGCCGATAGCTTAGTACCAACCTATGAACCTATGAACCTATGAACAAGTTAATTGGGTGTACAGTTTGTTAGACATGAGGAGGACGGTATGTATTGTTTAATAATTTGTTATGGCTTAGCACATATCCTACCTATGTTTGTCGGGCAGGATGTCTTGTGAATTGTGGCCACTATGCTCCCTTACAGTAAGGACAGGACCCAAATGATATATGATGACCATTTCATCCATCAGCCTACTAAATATGTTACAGTATAACGTGATGAGACACAAGAGGTGATAAGGGACACAGAGACAGAGAGACATATAACAGTTTGAGTTATGGCACAGTTATGAACATCTTTATGGTGTGTTTGTATTAGGTGTTTGTTCGTTCAGAATGTGTCCTGCTCTGTACCAAGAAGTGATTGATATATGAATAGAAAAAGAGTGGCAATAACCAATACATCTACATATATCTGGTTGAAGAAGGGGTAGAAAGTTAGAAACATGGTGGTGACATGAGGATATTGTTTTACTGATGACAGATGTAGCACACACTTACACAAGTAATATTAATATGGAGAAAATATACATTACTGTGTAACATATGTCAGGATTCGAAACTTTGGCAGTGGAAATAAAACTTTACAGAGAGCATGATAATCTCAGCTGACCACAGAGGAGCTCATGCTGTAATAACTTTCAATCACACACTGTAAGAGATACTTACACCATGTTCTATAAAGGCATTGAAGGCTCAGTGTCTGTTATTCTAAAAGTGCATTAGTTCTGGTTTAAGCACTTGGGCTTCAGGCCAGTTATTTTACATTAAGAAGGTTCATGGTCAGCACTCTTGTGGGAGGACAGGCTGGACTCTGCCCTTCTGAGCTGGGAATTTCTGGTTAAAGGCTTATAGTGCCTGCATATTTGAACTGTTTCTTACTGAAATTGGTGCGCCTTGTTTGCTGTAGCATAGGCTAGATCCAGGCCTCCTGAATCTAGCTTTGTTTGCATAACTTGAGCACTAATCAAGGCCTTCTTAAAAGTATTCAATTGCATTTATTACTGCTTGGTAGTAACCTGATTAAAGTGTAGCTATCATTCTAAGCCTTTTGGTTTTAGCACTTAGGCTTCAGACCAGTTGTTTTACATTAAGAAGGTTTGCGGTCTGCACTGTTGTAGCAGGACAGGTAGCCTACATCCTTCTAAGTTGGGAATTGCTGATTGAAGGCTCAGTGCCTATTATTCTGAAAAGTGTATTAGTTCTGGTTTAAACACTTCGGCTTCAGGCCAGTCATTTTAAATTAAGAAGGTTCGTGGTCTGCACTCTTGTGGGAAGAGTGGCTGGACTCTGCCCTTCTGAGCTGGGAATTTCTGGTTAAAGGCATATAGTGCCTGCATATGTGAACTGTTTCTTACTGAAATTGGTGCGCCTTGTTTGCTGTAGCATAGACTAGATCCAGACCTGCAGAATCTAGCTTTGTTTGCATAACTTGAGCACTAATCTAGGCCTTCTTAAAATTAGTCAATTGTAATTATTACTGCTTGGTAATAACCAGATTAAAGAGTAGCTATCATTCTAAGCCTTTTGGTTTAAGCATTTGGACTTCAGACCAGTTGTTTTACATTAAGAAGGTTTGTGGGTTGCACTGTTGTTGAAGGACAGGTAGCTTACATCCTTCTAAGTTGGGAACTGCTGATTGAGGGCTCAGTGTCTGTTATTCTAAAAGTGTATTAGTTCTGGTTTAAGCACTTGGGCTTCAGGCCAGTTATTTTACATTAAGAAAGTTTGTGGTCTGCACTCTTGTGGAAGGAGAGGCTGGACTCTGCCCTTCTGAGCTGGGAATTTCTGGTTAAAGGATTATAGTGCCTGCATATTTGAACTGTTTCTTACTGAAATTGGTGTGCCTTGTTTGCTGTAGCATAGACTAGATCCAGGTCTGCTGAATCTAGCTTTGTTTGTATAACTTGAGCACTAATCCAGGCCTTCTTTTTTGGAGAAGGTTCCCCTGCACTCCAGTGGCAGGAATGTGCAGACAGAACTTGTCTGATTGAAGACTACAGGAACACGGCTCAGTTTAGAGATTTTTCTACTAGTTAATTGGGTAATGTGATAAGTTGGGGTAGTTTACCTCATTGTTATTCAGTTTCTGTCTTATACAAGTGTGGTATTTTCAGTTAAGGCTTGTTAAAATACCTGCATAGCCAGTGATAAGTGGTGGTAGTTTACCTCATTCTTATTCGGTTTCTGTCTTATACAAGTGGTACAGTGAATTGCTTTCTGTTTAAACTGTGAGCTATGGCCAACTGAGACCTGCATGAGTGGAGCTAAGTAGATTTTTATCTGCACTTTTATCAAATAATACACGATTTAAAGTCATTTGCTTGTGCTGCATTGAGCAATATCTAGCTGGAAGTTGACTGTTTTTCAATAGGTCTTATACAAGTGGTATTTTCAGTTAAGGCTTGTTAAATAACCTGCATAGCCAGTGATAAGTGGGTGTAGTTTACCTCATTGTTATTCGTTTTCTGTCTTATACAAGTGGTACAGTGAATTGCTTTCTGTTTAAACTGTGAGCTTTGGCCAACTGAGACCTGCATGAGTGGAGCTAAGTAGAATTTTATCTGCACTTTTATCAAATAATACACAATTTAAAGTAATTTGTTTGTGTTGCATTGAGCAATATCTAGCTGGAAGTTGACTGTTTTTCAATAGGTCTTATACAAGTGGTATTTTCAGTTAAGGCTTGTTAAGTAACCTGCATAGCCAGTGATAAGTGGGGGTAGTTTACCTCATTGTTATTCGGTTTCTGTCTTATACAAGTGGTACAGTGAATTGCTTTCTGTTTAAACTGTGAGCTTTGGCCAACTGAGACCTGCATGAGTGGAGCTAAGTAGATTTTTATCTGCACTTTTATCAAATAATACACAATTTAAAGTAATTT
This sequence comes from Protopterus annectens, assembly GCF_019279795.1. Taxonomy (NCBI): domain Eukaryota; kingdom Metazoa; phylum Chordata; order Ceratodontiformes; family Protopteridae; genus Protopterus; species Protopterus annectens. Next base: position 1,543,163,877 of record NC_056726.1, read on the forward strand.
GTTTGTGTTGCATTGAGCAATATCTAGCTGGAAGTTGTGACTGTAGGTCCCCACCCACCCTGCCTGGTTTTCTCTTGGTGTTAATCTTGGTGGCTTTGAAACTGCCCGCCCCTCTTGTAAAGTTGCACTTGGATACTCCGCCTGGGCCTATCTCATTTGCTCACTCAAAAAAAAAAATTTTTTATCTGCTTTTACTATATTTGTGTTTCTTCCTACTTTATTTTGCTTTTGCATCATCTTAAAAGTACTCAGTTGTATTTATTACTGCTTGGTGTAACTCTTTCTAAGCCTTTTAGTTTACGCACTTGGGCTTCAGACCAGTTGTTTTACATTAAGAAGGTTTGTGGTCTGCACTGTAGTGGCAGGACAGGTAGCTTACATCCTTCTAAGTTGGGAACTGCTGATTGAGGGCTCAGTGTCTGTTATTCTAAAAGTGTATTAATTCTGGTTTAAGCACTTGGGCTTCAAGCCAGTTATTTTACATTAAGAGGGTTCATGGTCTGCACTCTTGTGGGAGGAGAGGATGGACTCTGCCCTTCTGAGCTAGGAATTTCTGGTTAAAGGCTTATAGTGCCTACATAGTTGAACTGCTTCTTACTGAAATTGGTACACCTTGTTTGCTGTAGCATAGACTAGATCCAGGCCTGCTGAATCTACCTTTGTTTGTATAATTAGAGCACTAATCCAGGCATTCTTTAAAGTATTCAATTGTATTTATTACTGCTTGGTAATAACTTGATTAAAGTGTAGCTATAATTCTAAGTCTTTTGGATTAAGCACTTAGGCTTCAGTCCAGTTGTTTTACATTAGGAAGGTTTGTGGCCTGCACTGTGGTGGCATGACAGGTAGCTTACATCCTTCTAAGTTGGGAACTGCTGATTGAGAGCTTAGTGTCTGTTATTCTAAAAGTGTATTAGTTCTGGTTTAAGCACTTGGGCTTCAGGCCAGTTATTTTACATTAAGAAGGTTTGTGGTCTGCACTCTTGTGGGAGTAGAGGCTGGACTCTGCCCTTCTGAGCTGGGAATTTCTGGTTAAAGGCTGATAGTGCCTGCATATTTGAACTGTTTCTTACTGAAATTGGTACACCTTGTTTGCTGTAGCATAGACTAGATACAGGCCTGCTGAATCTAGCTTTGTTTGTATGCTTGTTGTTTGTTTGCTTGTTATTTCCCTGAAATGCTAATTCCACCTAAAACGCGGCTTTTCAGCGCTTCTGTGGATCCCTAGTGATATCTGCATTGCTTACTGTACTTATTTCCTTGTTTCACTTGAATGAAAGTTACTGTTTGTCATTTTTGCATTTAAGTTACCTGTAGCATATTGCATTTAAGTTACCTGGCACTTGCTCACTAAAGCAATTATATAAGTCAGCACTAAAAAAATAAAAGCACTACACCCTCACAAACTCCCCTTGAGTACCTTATTCCCCATTGGCCCTTTTTTTTCAATTATAAAGGAATTCCAAATACTGTTCTAGCATGTCCAAAGGTCAGTTGTCAATCTCCTCTCCAGTCTAGCTAGTGAATCTGGGAATCTTGAGGCAATGTTACAACTGCCTCATCTACACAGACAACCCTCTCCTCCTCCCAACAAATTCCAACACATGTGAGAGATGCAACCATATAGCCAAACTGGAAGCTAAGCTCTCTCAATTCAGTACTGGCGTAACCAGTCAGGAGGAAAAGGAAACAACACTCACTACAATTCCAGTCTCACATAGACCTACCATGACAGCAAACCAAACACATAAACACACAAAAACATACTCGGAGGCTCTAAATAAAAATCTGCCTAAGCAGCAGAGACCTCCAAAGAAGACACCCAAGCAACCGCACACCCAAAACAAAACACGTGCAACACATAGCTCACAAAGCCATTGTGCCGAACTGTCACAGCCCTTAAGGCTAAACAACACACCTGATACACTTGTAATAGGTGACTCTATCGTCAGGCACACTGACGTCCCGCTCACCAGGCTGAACAAGGAGAAGGTCACGGTGAGCAGCCTGTTGGGCGCTAGGATCTGCAACATAACACAAGCACTCACGTCACTCCAAGGCAAGTACAAATATGACTCAGTCATTGTCCATGCTGGTGTGAATGACCTGAGACGTACCTCCCTGGACTACATGAAAAGAGACATACAGGAGCTCTTTGAGCATGTAGCTCAGGCCGGTATGACCCTGACCTTGAGTAGCATCTTACCCTCACCAAGAATGATGCCACAATATGAAGACAAGATGATCAATTTCAACAACTGGCTTAAGTATTGGTGTCATTCAAAGGGGATCCAATGCCTGTCAGCCTGGGATGACATGCTCGACAAGCCACGATGGTTTGCTAGGGACGGCTTGCACCTATCACCCCTGGGCTTTCGGATATTGGCAAAGGCTCTTGCTACCCCCATAGTGCCTTTTTTAGGCAAGGCTCAAAAGACAAACCCACCCCCATAGGTATCACAAGGGATAAGAAACTAAGAGTAGTGCTACTCAACACCAGAAGTCTAAACCTCAAGATGCATGCACTCAAAACTCTCCTTAGCATGGAGAACATCGATATCTGTGCAGTAACAGAAACCTGGTTCAAGGCTCCCGAGAGCACCTCAGCACTACCAGGTTATACCTCATACCATGCTTTTCGGCCCCAAAACTTGGACTAAACCACAAAAGAAGGGGGAGTATCAATATTCGTCAAAGATACCCACACCTCCAGGTTGGTGGCACAGCACGAAGCATCAGAGACTATCCATGTGCAACTAACAGTGGGTAAAACTGCCTTCCAGTTTATAGCCTGCTACATACCACCCTCCCAAACCCAGGAACCCCACTCAGCCTTCCTGAGAACACTGGAAAATATGAAGGTCTCTCCAAACACCATTATATTGGGTGACTTCAACTACCCAAACATAGACTGGGAGCATTACTCTATCTCCAACACCCTAGTTCAAAGGTTCCTAGAATTTATAAACTCAAATGCTATGGAACAACTTGTTACCACTCCCACAAGAGGGGAAAACATACTGGACCTGATCATCACCAACATGGGGACTCTATGCTCCAGACCAGAAGTGTATCCCTCACTGGTAAGATCAGACCATAAACTAATCTCACTGGATATTCACATGCTGAACCCAACCCCTGCCCAGAAAACCACAGTGAAAAACTTCTCTAAAGCAAATTTCACACTCCTCAAAACCAAGGAGGAATCCTTCAAAGCCCCCGGGCCTGTGGAAAATATGGCCCAGACTGCAGAATCCTTTATAAACGCATTCTATGAACACCTTCAGGAATGCATGGATCATGCAATCCCAAATAATACAGAGACCCAATCCTCCAAAGGCAGACGTCCTGTCTGGTGGACCCCAGCCATAAACAAACTATACAATAGAAGGAGGAAGCTACTACATGATAGAGCAAAATCCCAAAAAGGGAAGGCATCTCTGATCAGTATTAGCAAAAAACTACGGGCACTCATAAAATCGTCTAAGGCCAGCTTTGAGAGAAAAATTGCACAGGACACTAAGGATAATCACTAGGCTTTCTTTAGTTATGTTAGGAACCTGGGTGGGAATTCCCAGATATGCTCAGAATTAGTCCAAAATGACAAAAAATACACCAAACCCACAGACATTGCCAACATCCTAGCTGACAGGTTCAATGCAAACTTCTCCCCCCCTCCCCACCAAAAGGGCAAATATCTATCCCAGCAGAGTGCTGCCCCCCTGACATCTCAGATGCTCAGTTAAGAGCCGCCCTCTCCAAAGCAAAAAACACAGCATCAATGGGACCAGACGGTGTCCCGGGCTGCGTCCTACATGAACTCCAAGAAGAGCTAAACCCAAACATAAAACTACTGTCCAATCTCAGCCTTACTATAGGATATATACCCAAAGAGTGGCGTACAGCAACGGTGGTCCCTCTCCACAAAGGTGGTGCCTCAATGGATCCTGGAAACTATTGCCCCATAAGCCTGACTAGCTTGGTCTGCAAAGCTATGGAAAGGATCATCATGGACCTTATAAATAAAGATATTGTGGACCTACAGACACTGGATCCTACCCAGTTTGGCTTTGTTAAGGGCAGATCCTGCCTCTTAAACCTGGTCAATTTCTTTGAAACAGTCACCAAGGTCATTGACGAGGGGAAGGTGGTCCACACAGCCTACCTGGACCTCGCAAAAGCCTTCGATACAATACCCCACTCAGGCATTATAGATAAGCTCACCAGCTTAAATATAAACCCCTATGTCACTAGATGGGTTGCAAACTGGCTCAAGGACAGAACCCACATGGTTAGAATTGCTGGAGCCATGTCAGACTCCAAACCAGTTACAAGTGGCATCCCACAAGGTTCAGTCCTGGGACCTCTCTTGTTTGGTATATATTTCTCAGAGGTACAGGCCAACATGGAAGGACTGTGGCTGACCAAGTTCGCAGATGACTGCAAACTGGGTGCCATAATCGACTCTCCAGCCGACACAAGCATCCTCCAAAAGGGCCTCATAGAAACAGACAACTGGTGCCAGAGCCATGGCCTCAAGCTAAACGCCAAAAAGTGTATAGTCATCTCCTTTGGCAACAATAAAGTGCCCACAAATTACCACATAAATGGTAATCCATTAGGTACGGAAGAAGTAATTAGGGACCTGGGGACCCAAGTTGATAGCAATCTCTCATTTGACAACCACGTGGCCAAAGTGGTTAGAAAAACATTTTATATAGCCCACCTAATCATGAAGGGATTCACATCTAGATCAGGGGAGGTCATCATGCCTCTTTACTCATCCCTCATCAGGCCCATAATTGAGTACAATGCCCCTTTTGGGATGTACCTCACCAGACACCTGCAGCAACTGGAAAGACCCCAAAAGTACCTCACCAAGAGGATCAAAGGGCTCAAAAAGATGCTATATGCTGCCCAGTTAAAGAAACTCCAGCTCTACTCAGTGGCATACCGCCTGCTCAGAGGTGATCTGTGCCTGATGTATAAAGCCATGTCCAACCCGGAATTAATGGACATGCTGCACCTCAGAAAATCCAAATCCCATCGAGCTACTCGATCGAGAGACTTGAACCTCAGCACTGAAATAAATAGGACATGCTGGAGGGACAGATTCATAACCCAGAGGCTCCCTTCACTCTGGAATAAAATCCCAGTCCAGGTTAGGCAGAGTCCCTCAGTGACTCTCTTCAAGAGGAATCTTGATGAGTGGATGGGGGATCGTAGGTTTACCCTGGGTATCACTTCTGTGTCACTGTTAGACAGAGGCACAGTATACTAACCTCGAAAAAGGGCATAGCAAAATTAATTTAAAATTGGTGGCGAAAGCCAAACACACTCTGGCTAGGCTTATAAATGCCCTAGGGCAGATAGTCTAGTATGAACCTATGAGCCTATGAAAAGCCTTTTCTGATTGCTTGTAGTCATCTAAAGCTGTTTTAAGTGTATGTTTTACTGTTTGTAGTCATTTAAAACTGTTTTAAGTGTATTCTGTTACTGTTTTTGCCTTATCTTTTCAAAAACATTTTTTTTCCTTGTTACCTACCTTCCTAAGCTAGTATAGTCCAGTTTTCAGGCTAGTGCTGAATTCAGGGCTGTGTTACAATTTTCTGAGTTTCCCATACCTTACTTGGATAGAGGGAGGTTTCTCTGTTCACCTGTGAGAAAGGGAGCTTTGAGCAGCCATCTGTCCCTGGAGGAGTGGTTCCAGCCCAGAAGTTAGTTTATAGGCCATTTTGGGCTAATTTCTATCTCTTTCATTTCCCTGCTGTAAAAACCGCGTTTGCACGGTTTTGCACTTCTGGGCAGTGCCAGTTAGCTAGGGCTAAATTTATCCTGGCTCCACCAAGTCTCCTCTTCAGTTTTTACCTTGAAAGTAGTCTAACTCTCAACCTAAGCACTTAAAACGCATCCTACAGTCCAGCACTTGCTCAGACCTAATAGCAAGAACTAATATACCCCGACACTTAATTGCCCAGCAGGGCAAGGCATATTATTCACCCCTCACCAACCAAGCGACTAAGCAGCACACCCTACTATTCAGGCATGACCAAAGGGCAATTTCAGGTATACTCTCCAGTCCAGCTGGTGAACCTAGGTATCCTGAGGCAATGTTACAACTGCCTCAAGTACAAAGACAACCCTCTCCTCCTCCCACAAAATATTAACATATGCGAGAGATGCAATTATATAGCTAAATTGGAGTCTAAGCTCTCTCCACCCAAGACTGGAACAGGCAGTCACGAGGAGAAGGTTAACACTTGCACCACACCTCCAGCCTCACATAGACATACTAAACCAGCACTGGCAAAAAATACACATAAATACACAAAATCATACTCGGCGGCTCTAAATAAAAACCTGCAAAAGCATCACAGACCTCCAAAGCAGACACCCAAAAAACCTGCACCTCCCGTCACAAACCAAACAACACATAAAACACAAAATCAGTGTGCCACACAACCACAACCCTTAAGGCAAAATAACATACCTAACACACTAGTAATAGGTGACTCTATAGTCAGGCACACTGATGTCCCACTCACTAGGCTGGACAAGGAGAAGGTTACTGTTAGCTACCTGTCGGGACCCGGAATCTGCCACATAACACAAGCACTCAGGTCACTCCAGAACAAGTACAAATATGACTCTGTCATTGTTCATGTTGGTGTGAATGACCTGAGACGTACCTCCCTGGACTACACGAAAAGAGACATGGAAGAGCTCTCTGATCATGTAGCCCAGGCGGGTATGACCCTGACCCTGAGTAGCAGCCTGCCCTCACCAAGAATGATACCGCAGTATAAAGAAAAAATGATCAATTTCAACAATTGGCTAAGCTTCTGGTGTCATTCAAAGGGGATCCAGTGTCTGTCAGCCTGGGAGAACATGCTCGACAGGTCTTGTTGCTTTGCAAGAGACGGCTTGCACCTGTCACCCCTAGGCTTTCAAATACTGGACAAGGCTCTTGCTGTCCCCATAGTGCCTTTTTTAGGCAAGGCTCAAAAGTCAAATCCAACTCCATAAACAGCGCAAATAAAAAAATGAGTGTTATGCTACTCAACGCCAGCAGTTTAAATCTCAAAATGCACACGCTCGAAGCACTCCTCATTATGGAGAATGTCGACATCTGTGCAGTAACTGAAACCTGGTTCAAGGCTCCACAGAGCACCCCAGCACTACTGGGCTACAACTCATACCACACATTTCGGCCACAGAACATGGACCGAAACACAAAAGGAGGGGGTGTACCCATATTCATCAAGGATACCTACACCTCCAGGTTAGTGGCGCAGCATGATACCTCTGAGATCATCCATGTGCTACTAACATCAGGCAAATCTGTAATGCAAATTGTGGCCTGCTACAGATCACCCTCCATGACCCAGGACCACCACTCCACCTTTCTGGAGACACGGGAAAACATGAAGGTCCTACCAAACACCCTGATATTGGGTGATTTCAATTACCCTACCCTTAACTGGGAAAACTACTCAAGTACAAATTCCCAGGTCCAGCGCTTCCTGGAATTTATCAACTCAAATGCTCTGGATCAGCTGGTAAACTCTCCTACCAGAGGTGAAAACATATTGGACCTGGTCATCACCAACATGGGTGACAGGTGTTCCACACCGGAGGTCAACCCGTCACTGGTTAGATCAGACCATAAACTAATCACTCTGGATGTCCACACCACACCACCATCTCCAACCAAGGAAATCACAGTGAAAACCTTTTCTATAGCAAACTTCACCTTACTTAAGACAGAGGTGGTAAGTTTCACAGCCCCCACGCTAAAGGATAACAGTTTCCAAAATGCAGGAACCTTTACAAATGCACTCTATGAGCACCTACAAGGATGCATGGATCATGCCATCCCTAGCAAAACCAAGACTCACTCCCCTAAGAGAAGGAAACTAGTCTGGTGGACCCCTACCATAAACAGGCTATACAATAGAAGGAGGAAACTAGTTCAGAAAAAAAGCAATCCCAAGAAGGAAAGACATCCCTGATCAGTATCAGTAAGAAACTAAGGTCCCTCATAAAATCCTCCAAGGCTAACTTCGAAAGAAAAAATAGCCAAGGATTTGAAAGATAACCACAAAGCCTTCTTTAGCTATGTCAAGAATCTAAGTGGCAACTCGCAGATATGCTCTGAGCTAGTGCAAAATAGCACAAAATATACTGAACCCACTGATATTGCCAACATCCAGGCAGATAGATTCAGTGCAAACTTCACCCCCTCTCACCCCCAAAAGGGCACACAACAATACCGGAAAAGTGTAGTGTCCCGGAAATCACAGACACACAGATGAAAACAGCTCTTTCAAAAGCCAAAAGCACAGCGTCAATGGGGCCAGATGGTGTCCCAGGCTGCGTCTTGCATGAACTACAGAACGAACTACCCCCCCCCCACCTAAACACACTGTTCAACCTCAGCCTCTCCACAGGCTACATGCCCATAGAATGGTGCACAGCAGTGGCTATTCCACTCCACAAAGGATGGGCCACAACTGACCTTGGTAACTATCGCAACCATAAGCCTGACTAGCCTGGTCTGCAAGGCTATGGAGCGCGTCATCATGGAACTCATTAACAAAGACATTGGGAACCTCCAAACACTTGACCCAACCAAGTTCGGATTTGTTAAGGGCAGATCATGCCTACTAAGCCTGGTTGACTTCTTTGAGATAGTCACCAAGGCCATAGATGAGGGGAAGGTAGTTCACACAGCCTACCTTGACCTCGCTAAGGATTTTGACACCATTCCCCACTCTGAAATTATAGAAAAACTCACCAGCCTGAACATAAACCCCTACGTCACAAGATGGGATGATAACTGGCTTACAGACAGAACTCACACAGTAAGAATAGTGGGCTCCAGGTCTGACTCTAAACCAGTCACAAGTGGTGTCCCACAAGGCTCGGTCCTGGGACCCCTACTGTTTGGCATATACTTCTCAGAAGTACAAGCAAACACAGGATGACTATGGCTAACCAAGTTCGCCATTGACTGCAAACTGGGAGTCATAATTGACTCTCCGGCTGACACGGACATTCTCCAAAAGAGCCTTACTGAGACAGACACCTGGTGTCAAAGTCATGGTCTCAAGCTAAATGCCAAAAGATGCACAGTCATCCCGTTTGGGAAAAACAAAACACCCATGAATTACCACATAGGTGGCAGCCCCCTTAATACAGAAGAGGTAATAAGAGATCTGGGGACCCAGGTAGATAGTAATCTCTCCTTTGACAATCTTATTGCCAAAGTAGTTAGGAAATCCTTCTATGTAGCCCATCTAATTGCTAAAGGGTTCGCATCTAGAAATAAAGAGGTTATACTGCCCCTCTACTCATGACACATCAGACCCATCATAGAGTACAACGCCCTGTTTGGGATGTACCTCAAGAGACACTTCCAACAGCTGGAAAGACCAGAAAAGTACCTCACCAAGAGGATTACTGGCCTCAAACATATGTACTATGCAGCCCGACTGGAAAACCTCCAGCTGTACTCCGTGGCATATCGCTTACTCAAAGGTGATCTCTGCCTGACTTACAAAGCCATGTCCAACTCAGAATTGATGGACATGCTCCACCTAAAGAAATCCAAGTCACTGTGAGCCACTCACTCTAGTGAGCTAAACCTCACCATAACAATAACTAGAACATGCTGGAGGGATAGATTCCTGTCACAGAGACTCCCCATGCTTTGGAACAAAGTTCCTAACTACATTAGGCAGAGCCCCTCACTACCACTCTTCATGAGAATCCTTAACGAGTGGGTGGGTAACAGAAAATACACCCCTGGGATCACTTCATTGGCTCTTCTTGACAGAGGCTCAGTTAATTAATCAACGGGGCAGCAAAAGCTGACCCACTGTGGCTGGGCTTATAAATGCCCTCGGGCAGATAGCCTAGCACCTACCTATGAACCTATGAACCTATTAGGTAGGCAGCAGTATTCATGACACATATCAATTGTAGGCTCCCCTACACTTTCTGTTATATCCAGCAGCCTGATACATATGGAAGAATAGGTGTACTACAATGTATTGTATTGTAGGTCTGTTTTAGTATAGCACAGCAGACATATTTGTATTTGCACTAACCTAATCATGGCAATGCAATCTAAGGCAAAAACACATTTTGCAATAACACTTGAAATGTCATTAAGCATCACATAGTACACTTGCTTGTTGACAGACCTCATGCAAATGCTGAGGGATAGACAGATACATAGGGAAACACATACACGTGAAAGAGACACAAAAACAGGCAGTAAGAGTTTCATCTACTGCTGGATTAGAACTCTTGACAAGATGGAAAATTAAGTTTATAGACATACACATTATTTCAACAGACCACAAAGGAATTCCTACTGTGTATGTATAAGATATTAGCTTTCTGCAAAGTACGAACAATATGAAAATGCCATAAGATGTAATTTACATCCATCAGCCTAATGAATAATCAACAGTAAAAGAGGTAAGAGAGAAGGAGTGAAGACAGAGAGACGGATGGAAAAACACATATCAAAGTTCATTAATGCACATCTTTATGGTGTGTCCTCATTGTTCATCTGCGGACAGTGTAGTGGTGCCGTGGTAGCATTGTCACCTCACAGCAAGAGGTTCTCTGGTTCAGTTCTCAGTTGGTGTGCCTTCTGTGCATGCCCTCCCTGTGTTCATGTGGGTTTCCTCTGGGTGCTCCTGTTTCCTCTCACTCTACAAAGACATGCATCTGGAGCATTTCTCCATGGGCCTCTGCTGAAAATTGGCTTTGTTCCAAGTTGGACTTTCCCCTTAAATAAAAATGTTAAATAAAATAAACTGTCATGCTATGTATCATTACCTGATGTCTGTAGGGATCAAGAAGGTGTAGGAAAGGCAAAACATGAGTAGAATAAAGGTCATTTAATAATTCTTGCTTATGGGCATGGATGTGTTTGCAAAAATATATATATTTTTTTTGCCACAGTATTCAACATCTGTTCATGAAAGGTTGTAACTAGATAAAAATTAAGCTGTATGTTATTACACATATCATAGATGTATAACATCACAGTAAGAAATAATGTATCATACACCTGGAATTGATCTCTTGATGCTATGGCCATACAAGCAATCTTCAAACAACTGCTTCATGTCAGCACTTCACAGACGAAGTAGCACACTTATCTTGACATTACTGCAGGTATGACTTGTTTCCTTTGGGGTTGTCTCTGTCTGTACACATTTGTTTTTATACTACAGGTTTCACACTTACCTTGACATTACTGCAGGCATGACTTGTTTCTTTTGGGGTTGTCTCTGTCTGTACACATTTTTTTTATACTACAGGTTGCACACTTATCTTGACATTACTGCAGCATGACTTGTGTTCTTTGGGGTTGTCTCTGCCTGATACTATCAGTACACATCCATTATATGGGGAAGTAAAGTCTGTGAATGTTGGCTGGCATCACTTTTACTATTTGTATGTGCTTAGGTTGTTATGTGTATTCCTTAGCTGGTGAGTGTGTGTACTATCCTTTGTCTCTTAGCCAGGATGAGGGCATATTCTGCATGCCTACCTCTGACGACTCCCTCTGCAGCTGGAGGTTCTTCCTCAGAATCTTTGTTTGTATGTGTTGGAGGTGCTGGTCCTGCCTATGGTCCAGGTATGTGTGGTTCTGGTCCTTGTTGTCCCTGTTGCAGCTGTTTCCTCACATGATATTGTTCAACATGGCACAGTCTGTGAGAATTTTTGTGCAAGTGCCTGGATCGTACTGCAGGGCACCCCCTGATGTGTCTAGACAGCAGAACTGTGATTTCAGGATGCCAAAGACACATTCTTTGATGTTTCTAGTTTGAGTCTGTGTGTGTGTGTGTGTGTGTGTGTGTGTGTGTGTGTGTGTGTGTGTGTGTGTGTGTGTGTGTGTGTGTGTGTATTTCTGCTGAGTGTCATGAGCCACGGTTCCAATGCATAACGTGCATCACCCAGTAGATGGCCTTGTGTAAAGCTGAGAGGTGCCCTATATAAATGAGTCATGGTAACTGCCTGGGTTGCCAACTCACACATTGAGGATTATCCCTGGGGTATTACAGCAACCTGGCAGTTGATTGAGTGTTACCTCTTCCTGTTGATGTATGTCCTTCCCTCTTCACCAGGTGGAGCTTTTATTTCTATGTGAGTGCAGTCTATGGCCCCAAAACTTTAGGGAAGTGTGCTACAGCATAAAATTCCTGCATTGTTCTAGCATACTCTTCTGGGGTGCAGGGGAAATACATGTACTCCCTTGCATGTTTTAGCATAGCATTAAGAAACTGAAGCAATATTTTGAAAGCTGAGGCCTGTGAAACCCCTAGTATGTCCCCTGAGGGTCTTTGCAATGTACCAGTAGCTAATATCCTTAATGTTACACAGGTCTTAATTTTCACTAGTATAGATTCTCCTTGATTTCTCCTGGGTCTAAGGTGGGAGTCAGAAGTTGATTAGTCCCTGGATTGTTTGATTATCTGCCCTGTATCACTCTAATATTTCAATATCATGCAGTCAATGATATGTTAAAATGAGTCTTGAACACCCTTCTGTGCCTTGGCCAAGGTCTGTCAGAAGCAGCAGCATAGCTTTGACCCTGCTGTACATAGACATGCAAGATATTAGCAACAACCCCTAACAATGGTTTTTTTCTAAGTGCGATGGTGCCTGTAATCCAATACATTTTGGAGTTCAGGGCAAAGAGCTACATCATGTGTACACGGTTGCATTATAGCTTCCTGAATGGCTCCTCCATCCTGGATTGATTAATGAGCATGTAATTTGGCTAATTATGCTTTCATTAGCATACTCTGCCATTTACCTTTTTGTTTGCATCTCTACACATCATGTAAAGCAGTTTAATGAATACAAAATAGCAAAAGCTATTGTATGCATGTTATGTGTAGCCGTTCATGAATTTGGACTTATATCTGTATGTATATTTATATATCAATGTGAGATAAAAATGCAAAAAAATCACAAGTTTCAGATGCGGTACATATGGAAAACAAATATGTAGTTCACGGAGAACCACAATTATGCCCTGACATCAGAAAAAAAAACAATTCTGTTAAGCACATTTAGGGTATATGTAAGGTGTGTAACCATATATGCTAAGCCGTTTTAGTGCTGCTTAGTTCTAGTCTCACACTACAATGATAATTGCAGCCACCACAAAACTGCTTCCAAAGCATTTTCACAGCTTTAGTAGCTGTAATGTACTTCATATTATCACTAAAAAAAACAAATGTGGCAAAGCGAAGTGACTAACAGTCTTTACAGCTGTTCGTTCAATGGACAATTTCAGTCAGCATGTGTGGCAGTTCTAAGTAAGTTACTGCTTTCTAAGCTGTAAAACACTTCCTACTCCAACCCTTTTCTTTCCGTGTAAGTTTTAATACATTGAGGGCAGTTAAAGCTCCATATACTACAATGAATTAGGACTCAGTTGCCAGTCACACCTATTGGTTGAAGTTGTTCCAAATGGGATTCAATAAATTAAGGATTGGGAAAAAAGATTGGTTAAGCAATTCACAAACAGTGGGGGTCAATACATATGACTCTCAAATATGTAACAAAGTCTAGAAGATTTAGGATCTTTGCTTGGAAGTGTTTACACAGGTATTTCTACACCCCAAGTAGACTCCAAAGATTTTTTTTCCTCAGGTAGATAGCAAATGTTGGAGGTTTGATGGGTAAGAAAGAGATAATTGGGAACATATTTTTGGTAGTGTATTGAGTTGGCACACTTAAAAAATTCCTTCAGACTACTTTATCAGAAATACTGGGTGACCAAATTGGTATAATTAAGGAAATGATTTTTTGAACTATGATACATATATAATTGGAATTGCCTAGACATAGTAAAGCCTTGCTGAGTCTAATTATGGTGGCTGCCAAAAAAGTAATTACTAGAAAATGGAAATCAAAATCTAAACCAACTTTACTAGAAGTAGTGAATATAGTAACAGAGATAAAACAACTGCAAATGGGATCTTTAGAAAAGGGTAGGAGCAAACTACATAGGGAAAAATGGGAACTGTGGGAACAATGCATGCAGAGAAAGAACAAGGTTTAAAAGAAGGCAGGATTTGAATGAGCTGTGTGATGTTTGACTGACAATAACTGGATAGATTGTAAGTGATGTATAATGTTTGCAACTAAAATTATGTCAATATGGCTTGTTTTCATTTATATAAATGTAAGATTGCTTATGTCATAAGTGATAATTTGATAATGATGTTTCTTGTTTTAAAAAAAAAAGAAATTCACCTCTTGTGTGAAACAAGAGGTGAATTTCTCAAATCAGTTTCTTGAACATAGTAACAAATCGGTTATAATAGGAAACACCATCATCGTTTCTTATATCTTGAGCACTGTTTCACAAATGTGAACTCGAGGAATCCCAATGGGGTTTCAAACTCAGATGACCATAAAGACTGCATTAGGACTTATCGCAGTCAGGTGAGGACCACAATTTCCCAGAAAAAAAAAAAAGACTGGCAGTCAGTGAATTTAGCAATGTAGTGCAGTATCTTATTTCACCCAGAATTATGTTGCTTTGAAGGCTGTGTGAGGCCTGAGGAGGTAATGATTTTGAGAAGTGTGAGAAATAAAACATACCTATGGCTGTGCTTCTGAATGTTACTTTAAAATTTACAAAGCGGTAACCATTTACAGAACTAAGTAAGGCAGCCATCAAACCCCACATTATTAAGAAGAGTATTTTAACTTAAATTATTTTGAGAGTATAGTGGTTACATATGACAGTTGTCTTGTTTGGTGGAAAAAAAAGATACCATGGCATTTATTCATATTTGTGTTCATTATTAATTTAATAATGATTTACTTTACCCTAAAAAATGCTTGGTTCAGTAGTTGTATGTCTTGTCTGCAGACATTTCACAAAGAGACTGTTTAATAGTTAGCTTGGTATGAGCATCATAAAGAAATGGATTATGACAAGAAGCTTGTGAGCTGTTAGCCACTTTGTAGTTTTGATAATGTTCCTTTTACAGTACTTTGCAGTTCTCGTCAAAATTTAAAAACAAAACATAATTTAAATATGAAATCATATTTTACAAGTTTATATTATGTATTTATAGTAGTAATTAGATCTGTTTGAGGACTGCTGCAGGAGATGATAACCTGATTAAAGTGTTTTAATTTTCTTACCATTTGGTGCACAGTAGCTAACTTTATCCAAGCAGATGGCGCAACGTATATGATAAAATTAAGAAATCATGTCAATCACTGTAAGATGCTACTAAAGCTCTTACTGAGAAAAGGCTGTCAGTGTGCAATAGCTAGTCTGTATTTAAAGAATAAGAAATATGTGGAGAGAAGCACTGATATACCTTTTAAAGATTGGTGTTCAATCGAAAATAAAAATCTGAGATAAAAATGTTTTACATCCCCAATTCCGTTCTGTTATATTTGTGATTAGGTATGTGCTTAAATCAGTCATTGGCCTTACATGGTGTATCTTTCTTAAAACTGCAACTGCAGTGAACATGTATATCCAATAACTGGATTAATACCGGAGTCAGTGAAATATTAATATACTTCAGATTATTTCTTTTGGTATCTCCTCTACTACACATCTCTGCAGGACAATTTGTCTTCTCATTGCTATCAATGAATTTTATGCATTGTTATTGGCAGGGCAACTATAGTATAGCAGATGTTATTTATTCTTGAGGACAAGACAAATTAAGAAGTTTATCGTTATTGGTTTTAGAGATATTGGCTCATTTACTGCCCAATAAAATTGTATGGTTCCTGACTTCTCACAGAAAAGAACACATTTGTAAATGAGAAATGTTAAATATATTGGTGATGAACTACAGGAATATGGTAGGAGGCAAAGGGGGAGGAAGGGACAAAATGAAAGAATTATGAAGTAGTATATGCCAACAATAAATCCTGATGTGCAATTGTTTATTGATTATGCGCCGTCAATATGCTTTTATTTTTCACTGCTTCACTACTGTGTAACTTTACCTTATTAGGGAAAGCAGTGATCAAATACAATCTATTATGTTCATTATTTCCTGGATGAACCGATATTCTGTTTTTTTACATTAATATGTATCTAAGCAAAAGTGATTAAAATGATAGTCCAATAAATGTAATGATCTCAACTTAAAACACTATGCCTCATAAAATGATAATAATATTAACTGTAAACTTATTAAAAATCTTTTACCTGTGTTAGATTTTCTAGTCTTATAGCTAACATTTTTTTTCTGAGCCCTGATACATTGTGGAATCCTTAAGAATTGTATCTCTATTAATAAAACACATGTACTGACTGTCAGAGCTTTGTATTAAGCACATGTGCTGGCAACACTGAATGCAAGGGTCAAAGGCTATTTAGTACCATCAAGAGCAGAAAGAGAATGTGGTTCAGTGGAAAGAATAACCTATTAAATTCAATGAGCACAGCTGCTCACTTGTGCAGCGGTTTTACCCCTTACTGTAATGTGAGTGACCGGAGCTTGGTGGTCACTCAGGAATCTGTAGGGCATGCTGTGTATGAGGTGTGATTGATGGCAGGAAGGACTGCCCTGCCTAGATGGGAAGTTGTGCCTGCAGTCACCCTTCTAGTGACTGCAAGAGAGAGAGAGAGAGAGAGAGAGAGAGAGAGAGAGAGAGAGAGAGAGAGAGAGAGAGAGAGAGAGAGAGAGAGAGAGAGAGAGAGAGAGAGAGAGAGAGAGAGAGAGAGAGAGAGAGAGAGAGAGAGAGAGAGAGAGAGAGAGAGAGAGAGAGGGAGAGAGGGAGGGAGAGGGAGAGAGAGAGTGGGTATAACATTAGGACAACAGAATTCAAGAGTCGTGAAAGGACATCATACAACGTTGCCATGCCTTGCATGTGTTCTGGATACAATTAGAAAATGGAGAGGGGGTCTTCTCACTGTACACTGAGAACCTCATCTTTCATCTGAAATTCTTGTTTTGTTCCAATGCAAGAGAAGCTGCTTATCCTATGTCACTACAGAATGCAGACAGATGTTTGGTTGAATCAAAACTGCTCTTGAATACATACTAGGAGGTCATCTTTCTGAGCATGGCTCAACTGGGGGTAATAACAGCTGAGCGTAATAACACTGAGAGGACTGTTCTGACTACTTATGAGTAGGCCACTCACTGCACACCAGGGGTGGTCTGCCAAGTAACATAAACTTTACTACACTTTATTGTACAATCTCAAACAGCAAGTTTCTGAAGTATGAAACACTAAGGTCACCAACCTTCCTATAGTTGATGTGTCATTGCATTGGGTCTATTTACATTATAGATTAAGTGAATTTTAGAGTCAGAGAATTGGGATAAAGTGAGTTCTGCTTTTCTATCTACCTTCTTGCTGGACTTTGAGTTTCTGCAATCTCAGGGTAGTATTTAGAGTTTGGTGTCTGGGGGCTTCCATTCACATTGGAGGGTGAAGCTGAGCTTACCTCTCTGAAAAAAATAATTATTTTTATGGGTTTTATGACCTCAAAAGCATTGCTGTTTTGAGAGTACAACCTCCAGTTGTCCAATTTACTTGTTGACTTAATGACAAATAATTGTTCATAACTGATCATAGTCAATCCACGGCATAAAGAATAGTAAACTGAAAAAACAATGTGGACAATAAGATAAAATTAAATAACGAAAATGTCTGTATGGAATTAATGCTGTAATGCAAACAGCAAAAATCAAGTAAATAAATACACAATGGTAGAGCAAAGCAATGAAGGGGTGCTAGACGCTGATATAAAATCCCATAAGCTGAATAACTCCAAGTCCATAAAATGCAAAATAATCCAACGCTGTCCAATAGTAAAAGGAATATTTATTGCAATATAAATAGGTTAGCGCTTTCGCTGAGTAGCTTCTTCAGACCTTAATACAAGTAAACCAACAATATTCAACCTTTAAATATGCAAAAAGGCGCCAAACTAACAAGTATTGCTTAAAGCTGTATCAGCCCATATTAAAACACCTCCTAAAGCATCAAAACATATGCAATAAGCACATCATTATACAACAAATCATTAAAAACATATATATAAAGTGCAATGATTGATGCTTACTAAATAGTGTACACATAAATCCAATATTTAAAAACTAAAAAAAAAAAATGTTTTATACGTCATTAAAGTAAAACTTATCATGCCCATCATAAACATCTAATCATTCTGAAATGATGGACACAAGAAAAATCTAATTCATTTGTCATGTCTCAACCTCCTCAATTTCAAAAGTGGACGTAAGGGGACTTTACCATTGAGTCCTGGTGGCATGTCGGATCTAAACCTAATGATCCAATGTGTCTCTCTAGCCTCCGTGTAATTCTCAATGTCTCCCCTTCTATGGGTTTTAAAAACCTGTTCTAAAATCCTAAATCTAAAATGATGGTCTGTACCACTGTCATGTGGATAGGAAATAGAAAGGTCACCCTGAGGATCACTTTAGTGGCTCTATTTGATAGAGGCACTGTGAACTAACATCAGGCTGCACAATGCCAGGGCTCTTCTATGGGCTATGCTTGTAAAGGCATCAGGGCCATTAGCCTAGTACACACCTATGAACCTATGAATATTAAAATTTGTTCTTTTGCAGTGGGGGAGCCCCCTACACCCTCTAATGTGGGGTGAGCAAGCATATATATATATATATATATATATATATATATATATATATATAGATATATATATATATATATATACTAACTCTGAGATCACCATACATCTGAGAAAAGGGAATATTTTGGGAAATGACAATCTCAGTCTTAGTATGTGTAAGTCCAGATTTTCATTCATTCTGTTTCCATATTCTGCAACTCAGCCCTGTGCGTTTCAGTAATTGAAATGGTTATGCAATTGTCGAAGTTAATACTCTTTCCTTTTTATAAAGATATTATTCTTGACAAAAGAAAGATTCCACAGGACTGGTGTCTTCCCCATACTGGGCATGAGCATCATGAGATCCAACATGTCACTCTGCATATCTTTCAGGGTTAGGCACCTCAGGTCATTCACATCCACATGATCTGCCACTGGGTCGTAACAATATCTGTCTCATGAGAGAGATTTCAGAACACTTTTGGCATCATGAAACAAAGAACCACTAAGACAACTTTCTGCAAACCTGTCTTTGTCCAATCTTGTTAGTTTTGAGTCAGTGTGCTTGACAATAGAGTTACTAACTACTAGGAAATTATTATTTTTGAATCTGAGGTATTATAAGGTCTGCCGCCTACCTCCAGGTGACCCTTTTTTATGTGGGAGCATAGTGCTTATCTGGTGGAAGGTAATTGCTGAGTCTTGGTCTTCTTACTTCCAGGAGGCTTCAGTGGTAACTTTTTTAACAACCTCAGCATAAGTCAATTTAGTGTGGCTGTGGGGATGAGATGTTGGTTGCTATGTTCACAGGCCTTCTTACTGGAAACTGAGATGCCTCAGATTGCACAGATAGTTGCACCCCTCACAGTTTGAATTATTCATGTCAAGTAAAAGTTCAATATGTGTGAACAAATGGTAGCTCCCATACAGGCAGATGTTCCCAAGTGCTGTAATATAAGCCACTTTATTTTCTGTTTTGTCCTGGCAGGTCTTGGGTTTAGTTTGGTCTAAATGATCTTTATATACTGTTTTCTAGAATGAGAGCTAAGTGAAGGCACAGCTAATGTTAAGCATCTTAGGGTGGCTTAGCACAGCTATGTACACATAATGTCGGTGAGTGATAGAGTTGCTTTCTGTTCTACCTACTTCATTATGTTTTCTGATTTAAGAAATCTGCTTGGCCTGGTGTTTTTGTTCTGTGTGAGAGGTAGACACTTAAATTATCTAGCCTACACATTTCACATGCTTTTTTATTTGTTAAATGTTTCTTGAGTGATAGTTATATACACAGTGAATTCCTGGGCCTTTGTCTTTTTCTGAAACGATTTCAAGTCTGCATAAACTAAAATACTGTTGGTGATTCCCTGCTAGGTGAGGAAAGTACACAGGTATCTTTTTGTCTGTGAGTGATAGAGCTTCTTTCAGTTTTTTTCTCCTCCATTTTTACTTTCTGTTTTAAGAAATATGCTTCAGCTGGTGTTTTTGTTTTATGTAACAGATAGACAAATAACCTAGGCTGCATATTTCACATGTGTTTTCATTGGTTAAATTGTTTCTTGGGTGTTACTTAATTATACAGCAAATTTCTGGGGGTGTTGTCTTTTTCTGAAGACATTTCAAGCCTACATAAACTAAAGCACCTTCTGTGATTCCCTGGTCAGTGAGGAAAGTTAACCTATATATTTTGTCTGTGAGTGATGCAGCTGCTTTCTGTTTTATCTGCTCCATTTTGTTTTCTGTTTTAAGAAATCTACTTGGCCTGGTGATTTTGTTCTATGAGAGAGAGAGAGAGAGAGAGAGAGAGAGAGAGAGAGAGAGAAAGAGTGACTTAAATTATCTAGGCTGCACATTTCAGATGCTTTTTCATTGATTAAATTGTTTAAATACGCAGTGAATTTCTGGAGCTTTGTCTTTTTCTGAAGATTTCAACCCTGCATAAACTAAAGCACTGTAGTTTTTCCAACTCACCTTCCCCTTTGTTGGTATTAAACCTGATGATTTTAAAATACTCACCCCTGCTGTAAATAATTTTAATAAGCTCCTCTATTTCTGCACTGCTGTTGATATCTTAACTTTATTTGCCTTTTCTTGTGCTTATATTGAAAAAATATTTATTGAATAATCATACTTTTATAAGCTGTTTAAATACTGCTATATATGTATCTTTAAGTTTGTTTGTCGTAGCATTTCACTCTGGGTGTTCCTTTAGTGTGCATTAGGACTGGGATTATTCATCTAGTAGCAGCTGGTGATTAACTGGTCTATCTGAGATGGGAAGCACACAAAAGGAATCTAAGTATTTTTGGCACTTCTGTTGTATACTGTGACTGTACTTTAACAGTTTCAAAATAAAAATAACTGTACTGTCTGCTGCTGCTTTAAGTAATTACTTGCACTATATTTCATTGTATCTCTTAGTTGAAGGGCTTTTTAGGTGGTCTGTGTGGTCTTATTACACTTGGGCTGCAACCCAGTTATTCTACATTAAGAAGGCGTTTTTTTTTTTTCTGCACCCTTGTGCAGACGTATGCTGATCTAACCTGTCTGAGATGGTGATTGCTAGTGGAAGGGTTATTTGTGTGCTTTCCTGTTTGGTAGTTATCTTAAAACCTGTTTCTGTTTGTTCATATTTAAGCCTTGCATCAGTTAGCCATGCTATGTAAAGATGCAAAAGCCTAGAAGCTCAGTTTTTCCTAAACATCTGTCAGTGAAACCCTTCCAAGCTATTCTGCTGCTCAAGGAGCAGCTCAGTTGCACACTGAGCAGCAATGCCTTATTGCTCCACCTTAGCCTACACAAAGTATATGTCCCTGTTGTAGTCACAGCACTACAAGTGCAGTCCTGTCAAATTAACCCATCCCTTCCATAATAAAACATACAGTAGGAGCCTGCTGTCATGGACGGGCAGTTTCCCATCATCTCTATGGCCAACCTGATAGACATGGGCATCGTGAGGCAATGTAGCAATTGTCTCATGTATACTGGCAACCATTTACTCTTGAAACAAACAAGTACTTTATGTGAGACATGTAGTTACATTATGAAATCGGAGGCAAGACTGTTACATAAGGACACATCAAATGCCAGACAGATTGTCAGCACAGTCACATACTTCCCACACTAAATAAGGACACGACACATAAACTTACATATGCGGATGTGTTCATTAGTAACTTACCAAAATCACTTATACACATGACAATGCAAAATAAAATCACAAGACATAATAACACACACACACCAGTCTCTCAACAAATAAGCCCATAAGGCATAACACATCAAAACCTAATGCATTGATCATAGGTGATTCCATTGTGAGACACATGGATGTTCTCTTCACCAGTCTGGATAAGGAGTGGATTATGGTGAGTTGCTTGCCATGTGCCAGGATCTGTCAAGTCACTCAAGTTTCTCGAATATAAATACCAGTATGACTCCGTCATAGTCCATGTGGGTGGTGAATGACTTGAGATTTACCTCACTGGACTATATAAAAAGAGACATGAGTTGGGAGGGTGGCCTAATGGTTAAGGTGTTTGCCTTACAAACATAAGGTGCAGGGTTTGAGTCTCACAAGGGATAATTGGCTAGGCTTAAAATGGCTTGCAAGGACAGTTAGCTTAGCACTAACCTATGAATCTATGACTGAACTCTCAGATTATGTGTCACAGGCAGGTATAAGCCTACTCTTAAGCAGCATTCTACTTTTCCCAACGATGATGCCACAATACAAACAAAAAATGATTAATTTGAACAATTGGCTTAGCTTGTGGGTCAGTCCAAGGGAATCCAATATGTGTCAGTCTGGGTAGACCAGGTCAACAAGCCACACTGCTTTGCCAGAGATGGACTGCATCTGTCTCCTCTAGGCTTTTGGATACTGGCAAAGGCATTAGCCACCCCTGTTGTGCCTTTTTTAGGCAGGGTCCAAAGAACCAACCTCCCAACCTAACAAAATCCTCTCTAGATAAACTCAAGGTGGTGCTGCTCAATGCTAGTAGTCTAAACAAGAAGCTGCATTCCCTGGAAACACTCACTTTGGAAGATGCTGACATCTGCGCAATCACCAAAACATGGTTGAAAGGCATGGAAAGCACCCCAGCCACACAAGGCTACAGTGTCTTCCATACGCTTAGACCACAAATTGAGTAGGAAAGAACCAAATGAGGAGGTGTAATCATCTTCATTAAGGATAAGTGGACCTTGAGACTTGTCAAACAGTATGACTCTCTTGAGCTACTCCATATTCATTAACTGCCCAATATAGTGATAGATAGCTGTTTTTTTTTTCCTCTGGGTGTTTAAACCCCCAAACTATAGCTCATGGTGACATACACCCCAATCCAGGCCCTCCTATCACAAAACTAATCCCTCTCTTTAAAAATGGCTCTTACCCCCAACATAATAATGTAGACCTCCTTATTCTTAATATGAATCTACAAAGTATTCTCAAAATAATCCAGAATTTCATGAAACCGATATGCTCCAGACATAGTAATAATAACAGAAACCTGGCTAAAACCCCATATACAAGATACTGAAATACTAACACCTGGGTACAACATATATAGGCTTAACAGGAGTCATAAATGGGGTGGAGGCATTGTCATATTATACAAAGACAGCCTCAGCCTAGAACAGTTAATAACAAACTAGCCATTCCACAATCATTTGGAAATCCTCACCACTCTTATCAATATCAACCCCAATAAAAGTATCATTCTAATAGCAACCTACATACCCCCTGGAAACATATCATCCACTATCGAAGACATTCTCTGCTGGGTCAGTTCCATATATAGTCAAGAAACCATAATAATGGGGGATTTTAACCTAGATTGGTCCTCCTTCACCTCAAATAATCCAACTAACTTCATCAACCTCCATGGCTTCCATCAGCAGATACACACCCATACTAGGACTGACACACATAACGAAAAACAATCTATTCTGGACTGGACCCTAACAAAAACACCCTCTCTCTATTACCAGTCTGGATGTCTCCCAGATAACCTAAGTAATCATAATCCAACCTACCTAGATAACATATCTATACAAGTAAAGACATAACTTATATATGCAACAAAAAGAATTTCTCACCAGAAATCATTAACAGCCTTCTACGGAAATGTGACTGGACACCCCCCCCCCCCCCTCAAACGCCTTCACCTTGATCAGGCTGTTGAATACTTCAATGTCAAATTTTTCAGTATTTTAGATAATAAGCTCCATTAAGAACATGTCAAATCAAATCAAGACACATACTGTGGCTTACTAAAGAGGCAAAAAAGCTTCTCAATCTAAGAGATAAAATCTGGTTCCACCATCTAAACACGAAAGATGAAACAACTCTGCTTAGCTATCTCCAACTACACAACCAAGCCAAAAAACAAATTAAACTAGACAAAAAAGTATACTATGCAGTCACATAAAATAAGTTCCAACATAACCCCCCGAAGTTCTGTAATGCCATTAATAACCTCCTAAAGCCAGGTCACACCACAGCTTTGGCCCCTACCACCTCCAAGTCAACTGATACCATAGCCTCATAGTTTAACTCTTACTTCATTGACTACATATTATCCCTATTACACTGCAGTAATTGCAGGCCCCATCCTTACCAGCACAAACCATAAATAGCCTCAACGGTTTAACTCTTACTTTATTGACTACATATTATCCCTATTACACTGCAATAACTGCAGACCCCCCATCTTTACCAGCACAAACCATAAATAGCCTCAACGGTTTAACTCTTACTTCATTGACTACATATTATCCCTATTACACTGCAGTAATTGCAGCCCCCCATCCTTACCAGCACAAACCATAAATAGCCTCAACGGTTTAACTCTTACTTCATTGACTACATATTATCCCTATTACACTGCAGTAATTTCAGCCCCCCATCCTTACCAGCACAAACCATAAATAGCCTCAACGGTTTAACTCTTACTTCATTAACTACATATTATCCCTATTACACTGCAGTAATTGCAGCCCCCCATCCTTACCAGCACAAACCATAAATAGCCTCAATGTTTTTTCTATTAAACCAATTCAAACTAGAACCATTAAGAAGTTACTTTATAGAGTCGTCACCATCACTTGTAGTAGACATGCTTCCTAATGAATTTCTTAAAATGGCAGCAGATGCAGTCTGTGTTCCAATCTCCATCCTAATCAACCAGTCCATCAATGAACAATACATCCCAGAATTATGGAAAACCGCACACATCATCCCACTTCATAAAGATGGTGTATCTACAGAACTTAATAACTATAGGCCAATAGCCAATTCTCCCCCCATGCAAAAATCCTGGAAAATGCATATAGATACAACTACTAGAATAGCTTCTAAACAACAATCTGCTGTCTTCATCCCAGTATAGATTTAGTCCAAAACACAGCACCAACACTTCACTTGTTAGCTTCACTAATACTATCAACCGGGTCTATATCCCATAGTCGAAGTCTTATAATTTTGAACATGTAATGTTCGAACCATTATGTTCGAAGTTACAAAACTTCAATTATGGATAAAAAAAAAAACAATGGAAAACAAAATAAACTGTTTTAAGCAGGGGGGCAAGACCCTGTGCATGCACCCCCACACCCCCTGCTACTTAAATATACCAGCTCCGAGATCGCACCCCATTGAACAAAATGGAAACCTCTGCTTATGGAGATTTCCATTCAAATGCTCAAACTTTTACAAATTCAAACTTATGGTCTTGACCATATGAGGTTCGAACTTGTAAAAGTTCAACTACGTGATAGGAACCCTATCAACCAACTTAGAAACAATGGACTCCAAGTATCTTCCTTATTTCTGGACATGTCAAAAGCTTTTGACACAGTCTCTTATCAGAAACTCCTGAATGAGATAGCAACCCTAAACATTTCCAAATCCACTCTTTCTCTTGGTTTCTAAGCTAACAGACCGTCAACAGGCAGTAAAATGGCATAATCAACAATCTTCTCTTTGACCGGTCACTATAGGTGTACCACAAGGATCAATACTTGATACACTACTTTTCTCTATCTGGATAAATACTTGGTCCACTACTTTTCTCTATCTTCTAAACTCACTACAGCTACATAAAATGGTACCATCATACAATACGCTGATGATTCTACCCTAATTTGTTCAGCCCCCTCCATATCTGCACTCCAACAAACAACCCAGATTGCCTTCACTGACTTAGAATGCTAACTCTCTGACTCCCAACTTATTCTAAACCCCAATAAAACTAAGCTTATGCTCTTTATCAGCAACAAACCATCACACCCCACCCCCTTTTACTATTACTTCCTCCAACAATACTATAATAGAGCCAGAAGAACAGACAAAGCTCCTAGCCGTCACCATAGATAATAACCTTAGATTTGACAAAAAACTTGCAACAAATATCAAGAAAGTGCATATTAAGTTAGACCCTCTCTACAGAATAAAATCCTTCCTTACTAACCCCCACATATCTAGAACTCACCTACTTTCTACCCTCCTATTCGTATTCCCTATTTTCACAAATCTCAGAAAAACTGACCTATATAATTTTTAGTTCTGCTACAAAAAGATAGCAAGAGTTGCCTCCACTTTACTATACAGATCATATCATTGCAATGCACTGCAGCTCCTAAAATGGCTTGAACTTCCCATTCTATTTACCTTTAACCAATTAATTGTCACCCATACTTATCTTATCTCACCCTAACAACTGCCCTGATCTCAGTCCTTCTCTTGTCCTCACTCACTAAGGTCTTCCAACAAAAACCTACTACAAGTAATCAAGTCAAACAGTAGTCATGGAGACTCCTTATTCTTTTACCAAATATCTACACTATGGAACCCCTGGCCACAAGTAATACTTAACACTACTTGTAATACCACATAAAAACAACTATTAAAAGAACACATCACTAACAACTGGCTTTAGCTCTATACCAAACTCAGCTGGTAATATATCTCTGTAACCCTAGCTTCCGCTAAATCACCTAAAATTTTAGTTTTCTTTCTTCCTGCCTCTCTCTTATATCGCCCTCTGTCTTTCTCCTCACATTTCATTTAAACTTTTTTTTCTGTTTTGTAAATTTCAGTAACATCGTCTGATATATACTTGAATGCCAATTTGTCTGAATTGTATTTTGAATTGTGTGCTTTGTATCACATTATAAAGTCATACTTATGTAACTATTTTTCACTTTTTTGTTACATATTATCTTGTTGTAAAGTTTGTATTTTTTTCTATACATTGGAGCTTTTCTTCCCAGGCCTCCACTGAAAATGTATTCTCTTGGGCCAGTCAGACACTCCTAGTAAACAAATGTAAACTATAAGCAAAGCCCCCTATGACATCATAGCTAGCTAAAAGTACCTCACCATGAAAAAGGAAAAGCATACGTCATACCTGGCTTACTGGAGTCACTTGCCATACAGCCCAATAATTTACTAATGGGTTATTTTAATTATCCTACCATCAAATGGGAAACATATGCAACCACAAGCAAAATGGCTCAGAGGTTCTTGGACTTTCTCAGTGCAAATGCACTGTAGCAGCCAGTCAGCACACCCATAAGTGGCTCAAATGTCCCGGGCATAGTACTCATTAACATGGGAGAGCATTGCATCCCCTCATGTGATGTCCTCCCTGGTAAGATTGGATCATAAAATCATACTCACATGATGTAATTACAACACCACGTACCCCATCAAGCACAAAAATGCTTAAGAATTTTTCAAAGCCAAATTACCTCCTACTAAGTGATGGTATAAGAAGTTTCAAGGCCCCCTCAATTGCAGATAACATGGACTCCTATGCAGAAGTGTAAACTAATGCCCTGTATAACCACTTAAGCAGTTGAACCAGCTGTACCTGATCAGATTAAAACCAGGTCTTGCCGAAAAAATAAACCACCTAGGTGGACCCCTAGTATAAACAGACTATACAACAACAGAAAGAAACTAATGTCCAAGAACAAGGGGGACTGTCTCAGCAGAGGAAGAAATCCATCTCTAGCTTAAATCAACTCCTCCAAAGCTAATTACAAAGCAAAAATAGACTCCCTAGTTAAGGATAATCACAGTACATTCTTTAACTACATCCAAAATCTAAAAGGGAATACACAGTTATGTACTGAATTGACTGTGGATGGCACCACCCATATTCAACTGGAGGTAATAGCCAACCTGCTAGCTGACAGATTTGGAGCAACCTCCACCCCCCCGTCCCATACAGTGATCCCCCAAAGTATGCCTGCCACCATTCCTTAGCCTATTATATCATGAAAGCAGGTCACTGTGGCTGTCTCCAAGGCCACATCCCAGGTTGCCTTTTAAACAGCTTAAGACATGACCTTGCATACCCACTTGGATCTCTGTTTAACCACAGCCTGTGAACTGGCTATGTTCTTGTGGAATGGAGGACAACATCAGTAATTTCTCTGCACAAAGGAGGACCATCGACTGGTCCTGGGAATTATAGGCCCGTAAGAATTACTAGTCTTATCTGCAAGGCCAAGGAAAGAATCCCTATAGACCTTATTAACAAGGGCATAACTAATCTACAAACTCTGGACCTAACCCAGTTCAAGTTCATTAAAGGAAGATCATGCCTGTTAAACATGGTTGACTTCTTCGACAATATCACCAAGGCCCTGGATGAGGAAAAGACATTGCATACCACCTATCTTGACCTAGCCAAGGCATTTGACACAATTCCCGACTCAAGTATTATAAAGAATCTCTCCCACTTGGGAATTAACCCCTCCATTATCTGATGGGTAACAAATTGGCTCACCGACAGGACACACACTGTCAAAGTGGCTGACTTCACCTCTAGCAAAAAAACAGTCACCAGTGGCGTACTACAGGGTTCCATGCTGGGCCCCTTATTGTTTGGAATTTATTTCTCAGAAGTCCAGGCTAACTTGGACAGCCCATAGCTGACCGTGTTTGCTGATGGTTGCAAATTGGGAGCAATCATTGAGTTCCCCCAGTGATGTTAATGTACTGCAGACAGGGTTAATGCAGACAAATTATTAATGCCAAAGTTGTGGATTAAATCTAAATGCAAATAAATGCATTATTATTCCCTTTTGGGAAAGCTAACATCCCTGATAATTTCATTATAAATAGCACATCTCTAAATGTAGACCCAGCGGTATATGATCTGTGTATTCAGGTTGATAGCAATCTGAGCTTTGACCACCATGTATTCACAGCAGTAAGGAAATACTTTCTATGTGGAACATCTTATAAGTACAAGCATCACATCTAGATCAAAGGGTGTTATAAATCCATTAAATTCAGCCCTCAGCAGACCAATAACTGTGTACAATGCTCCCTTTTGCATGTACCTCACCAGACATCAGCAAACATTGGAGAGACCACAGAGGTTTCTCACCAGGAAATTATAGGGTACACAAAACAAGTCAGATGTGGAAAGACTGAAGGCCCAGTCACTGTATTCTGTCTCCTACAGGTTGCAGTCTTTGACCCAGCCCTGATGGAAATGTTACACATTTGTAAATCAAACTGCACAATGGTCACTCACTCCAGGGATCTTAACCTAGACTCTGACATGAACAGGTCATGCTGGATAGGCAGATACATCTCTCAGAGACTGCCACTTCTCTGGAACAAGCTTCAAATTCACATGAAATAGAGCCCCTTCCTGACCTTCTTCAAATGCAACTTAGATCAATGGATGGGGTACTGCAAATTCACTCCTGGTGTGACACCCATGTCCATCCTGGACAGAGGAAGTTGGTATTAACTACCATAGACCCATACCTTGGAAAACTTCACTCACCTAACCACTGACAATTAGGGTAGCATGGGAAAAATATGGCTAGGCTTGTAAGGGCTCTAGGGCTATTAGCCTAGTAAGCTTCTATGGACCTATGTGAGAAATTAGTCACTACAGTAAATACTACAGCAAAAAGGAATCTGTTCTAGTGGTAACAATGCAGTAAAACTGAGAGACACAGCTAGGGTTACTACCTGTCCCTCTTTCTGCAGATCAATCTCTATTTGGGGAGCTGTGATATGTGGGAAAAAAAAACTAAAAAATGGCAAATGTCCTGAGATTTTTTGTACAAAAATAGTAGCCAAGAGATAGGCATGCATTTGTTTTTCTTTTTCTTTACATTTTTTTTGCTATAATTTTGAGAAAATCTATGTATTATATCAATAACACTAACACTTTAAAAGAAAAACCTGCAAAATCAAGAATTTGTATTGCCTGTGCACTGACAAATGTAATGAATATCATGGAATTCCATATTTACACCTATCACGGTTTCTGACATACATATTTTCTTTATATTTGCTATCAAGATTTTGTCATCTGGCTTTATTTAACACAAAGCATTCATGCCGGTTTTAACAATACATATGCAGCCAATGGAACCAATGCATATGTAATAAGCTGTCAGAAAAGGAAACTTTAAATCACTGCAAATAATTTGTGTTGAGCAATATGGCGACATTTTAG
>NC_056726.1:1543499005-1543606505 GCF_019279795.1 Protopterus annectens
ATACTAATGGGAGTAGTACAGCATGTAATGTGAAATGTTGTACACATTGGCATGTAATATAACATGCTCTACATTGTCTGCAATTTATACTAACTGGGGCAGAGTAGCATTGGCATGTAATGCAACATGCTGTATGCTGTCTGCAGTTTATAGTAATGGGAACAGTGTAGCATTATCATTGGCATGTAATGTAGCATGCTGTACACTGTCTGCAATTTATATTAACTGGGGCAGTGTACCATTGGCATGTAATGTGACATGCTGTATGCTCTCTGTAGTTTATACTAATGCGAGCAGTGTAGCAATGGCATGTAATGTGATATGCTGCATGCTGTCTTCATTTATACTGATTGAGGCAGTGTAGCACTGGCATGTAATGTGACATGCTGTGTACTGTCTGCAGTTTATATAATTATTTTGAGTCTGCTCTCACTTAGATAGTTGAGACAGACACATTTTCTATGAGCATAAAGAACAGTTTGGAAATATTAAAAAGAGATTTTCTTAGTTATTTAGATGAACATTTTTCTGAGTTATAGAATTCTTGTTATGATAGAATGCATGCAAGAATTCTGTATAATATTATGAACTTAGATGTGATCTTCAGAGTACTTTAAGATACAATGAATTTTGTTACTTTCTTCACTCCACCCAAAAGACCTAATATTGAGATTAATTTGAAGGCTGTGATACTTTTTTTTTATTTTAGACCACTGTTTGCCCCTCTTGTATCATCCCACAGCACTATTGCCCCAGTGTCCCATGTCTCCAAGTCAGTCAGACTCTGCTAACTCCTCTGGAATTTCTCCATTACAGGCAATGGCCAATCCAGATCCTATAGGTGTCCTCACTGGTCTTACCATCCTTCCACCCATCTTGGGGTATTTTGGCCTAGATGTCTACTACCTCTTTTGCAGTATGCACGTTTGCATCTGAGCGAAAGGCAATCCATTGGGTTGTGTCATGTGGCACATTACCGCACCTCCACAGCAGCTCATTTGAGTCCAGTATCCTGTCCCTAGTTGGACCACACCCTCTCAACATCCTATGTATCCAGCAGGGATTGTGACAGGGACTGTCCATGAAACTGTCTTCCCCTCCCAGAATGATAACATCCATCCCTTTCTGTTGCAATGCCAGTTGCCCAAGTAGCTAATCAGACCTCAAAACCAGGAACAAAAAAACAAAAATGAATAGCTGAGTACCGCACAGTTGTTTGGATTTGTTATTTTATGGCTGCAGAGTTTTAAAAGTTAATTGGTTTTGATCACATGCCTAATTGGCTGTAATTTGGAGTGATTTAAAAGAGTGTACTTTTAATAATGTATTGTATCTGATGAAGTTTAGGCAAGGTGCTAAACGAAAACCACTTCATTTTATGTGAGTCCTCTTTTTATTTTTACTGTCTTACAATAAAGTGGAGTACTGGCTGACTGAAAAGACTTCTGTACTTTGGAGTTTGAGCTAATCAAACCAGGTCTCTAGGCTCCATTCATGCCTTTATCCTTGTACACCATTGGACCAGCTCAATGTGGTAATTGTTGGTGTAGAAATTATTTTCTATTTATTGGCTAATTTAATCATATTATTTAAATGTTAATTTTGTTGTGTTCTGCAATCTTCCTGAATTCAGGCTATTTGCATGCCAAGGAGCTAGGGAGAGAATTTCATAAGGTATAGTTTTATTGGTACAAAGTTGCAATCATTTACATATTGATTACACCAGTTGTTTCTTTAAATATTAGAACTTCTAGCTTCTTGTATTAACTGACTTCCAGAAAGCTCTAAGACTTCTAGAAGATGTATAACATTCTAGCAATACATCTTGAATTGAGGGACAGCTAGAATGCAATGATGCAGTAGCAAATTTATATAGTGCAAGTTCAGCTTTACATGTAAAGGCCAACATGCTTCTATTACAGGCTATTACTATGTGAAGAAGACCTTTGATGCTAATCATTCTCACTGTGACAGTATTCTTTGACAATTGGATTGTATTCTGCCCGAATACAACAAGCAGTCAGTCTTCAAACAGCTTTCCCCCGCCCCACATCTACATTATGACTAGTGAGTGGCTAGCTCCTGGGAGGGAAATCAGCAGTCAAGAGTGTTGACAGCTTCAGTATTTTCAGTACTTTCTTGCCATCTCAAGGGGAAGCAGCTCTGAGGCTTCATGGGAGCAGTAACTGGTTACAGGCTTAATTTCTTGCAGATAAGTACCCATCTAGAAACCCTTCCAAAGAACCATAAAAAGCAGAGACAGTCAACCACATGGACAGCAATGAACAAGAATAAGAAAAAAATGCCTTTAATATACACAAAATGAAAAATAGAACACCAACCCTTCCACAGAGAAAACGTTGCCTTTTTAAATATTTCTGATGCAGTTTTTTTTATTTTCTGAATAATACTGAAAGGCTCACTAATGTGAGAAATTTCTGTAGAGTCTATTTTGATGAAAAAAAATGTATTATGTTTTAAACGTTTTGACGTAAATGTAAAGATTTAAAGGTTGGAAAGTGTTTTTTGTACTTAAAATGGTGTTTGGGTTATGCTTGTGTACGCTTCGTGACAACTTGCCTTCATTATTTTCATGCTAGAGACATTTTGCTTGAAGGTGTTATTATTTAAACATCAGGAAGTGTATTTCTGGGCTAGAAATGTATTTTATATTTGGTGCTTGTGTACATTGTGTGACTTTCTGTGAAAGAGACTGAGACTTCTGACAGGGATGGAAGTGTAAATGTCTGTGCTACTTGTGAACACTTGTCTGACAACTTACCTTCACACCAATTGCTCTCAGCAGGTCTTTCTAGCAATCAGGTTTCATCCTTGGCTAAAGCATGGATTCTTACACTGGTCCTGTTGTTTCTTCTCCTACTATACCTAGCAAGAAAAACAAGCAATATGATAGGACTCCTTGGCTACACATCAGCCTCAGACAATCCCCCAGCCATTGGTAGGTGACTCTGCAGTGGCAACTGTTGTTCTTTAGACCACCCACTGGTTTATCCAGGTTCCACATCCCTGCCACCATCATGGAACATGGGTTTAGCCACATCCTCTCTGGCTGTTCCAGTGTCCAATTTAGGCACAGGAGAACCATCTTCTTTGGATGTGGGAGTTTGTCTTGGAGGTTCTTGCATGGGTCAGGAAAATAACTATTTTGCCCATGATAAAGTGCTGTCTCTCAGTCTGTCTGCTTCTAAGTATGTCCCTAGAAAAAAGAAACCAAAGATTTGACTTTGCTCATCCTAAGACATTTTGTCTGTTCATAATGATGATTGTCATACCATAACCAATAGTTTATTGCAAGATCTGTCTCCTGGAGAGGAGATATACATGCCAGTAGACTGTTTAGGTCAATATATTCCTGTGGAAAATACATCAGAGGATTCTAACTTTAAGACGGGAGTTTTTCCTTATTTCATTCTCAAGCCTAATACACATTCGAAAAAAAGTTTCTCCTCTCCAACTCCATTGGAGGAGAGTTCCTTTTTCTAAGATTTGTTCCAGGATGAATGATGTATTTTTGCAGGAACAAGTGGATGTTTTTCCTAAGCTGGGGAAATATTATGATATGCTGAAAATGGATTAAATGCTGCCTACAGTAACCCTGACCCTCAGTTTTCAGTCTCCAAAAAAGGCAGAACACATTGATACCAGCCCTTTCCCTGTGGACAAGAAGGTAAGATATTAAACAGATTTCATAAGAGAGTTTCTTTCTTCCAGTTTATTCTGTCTTGACTGCTTGCGGGACTGTTCTTCCATACTTCCTTCTGAAGGTAGGTCCTGTCTGAATCTTACGATTTGTGACCTGTCTCAGGTGGCTAAACATGCCTTGAAGAGTGTGCATGATTGGGCAGATACTGTGTCTAAGGCCACTGCTACTGTTACTGTTTTGGGAAGCTATGCCTGGGTACTCACTCAAAATTTTTGGATGAAGTAAAGTCTCAAATTTTATAACTCTGTTTTAGACAAAGAGGTTTTGTTTGGCCTTGCTGTTTCTCAGAGGGAATTTAATTCAAGGAGTAACTAAGATTTTTCTAGCCCCCCCCCCCCCCATTAAGACAAAATAATTCATCCCAGCCATTATCTGGCAAACACAGAACAAAAAAGAGAAGGCAGGAGACAAACAATAAAAATAAGTTATCCTTTCAGTAAAAAGGATTGATTATTTCTTCAGAATGACTATGCCAGCACCCACCCTCAAAGTATATCAGAATGGCTATGCCAGCACCCACCCTCAAAGTATATCAGAATGGCTATGCCAGCACCCGTTGTCAAAGTATATCCCACAGAGTGGCTGTCAGTCTTTCCATTTAGCAATATATTATTTCGGACTCTTAGGTACTAATTGGGTACCAATAGTGGTTCAGGAAGGTTACATTTGACACTGGAAACACATTCCTCCTTTCAAGGGATTTCCTGCCTACCCTCACAACCAAACAGAGTTATTTCCTAAGGTCCTTCAACACATGCTTACCCTAGGAGTCGTACTACAA
The DNA here is from genome assembly GCF_019279795.1 of Protopterus annectens. Classification (NCBI taxonomy): domain Eukaryota; kingdom Metazoa; phylum Chordata; order Ceratodontiformes; family Protopteridae; genus Protopterus; species Protopterus annectens. The sequence continues at coordinate 1,543,503,511 of NC_056726.1, forward strand.
GTGCTTTTTTGATCAAAGGAAGGAAAGAAGGCTTCTACTCCCGAATGTTTCTGGTTTCAGAGAACAAGCTTTGCTACAGACCACTCATAGATCTTTCCTTTCTCAACCAGTTTGTGATCAAATTTCAAAATGTTGGCCCTTAAGAGTCTATTACCAGTCATTCCTCTACTGAGTTTTATGGTAATGGTAAGCCTAAAAAATGCTTATCATCACATTCCCATAGCCACAAACTTCAGAAAATGTCTCAGATTCTGTGTGTAGGTTACATTGGCAACAGCCCCTAGGGTGTTTGGAAAACATCTAGCTCCAAGGATAGCCCATTGCAGACTGCAAGCTGTTTACACATTTCTGGACTTAGATGACATTTTGATCTTTGCAATCTTTTGCCAGATATCAGGAGTCCTTAACATGGGATTCTTCACTAATTACTAGTCTAGGCTTCCAAATAAATATTAAAAAATTCTCTTTTACTCCATCTCACATGATTGTGCTTTTAGATTGCCTTTCTAGATACAACTCTTCCAAAGCATTCCTAACACAGGCAAAGGTGAATTTGTATCTGGAAACTTTCCTGATCTTTTTCAATCAGTCTGACACTTCAGCCAGAAAATATCTAAGGAATCTTGGGTTCCTGGCTTCTGTGATTTTCATGATTCCTCTTGCCTGGTTATACATGATAAAAAAAATCAATGTTTTAAGAATAAACACATGGACCCAACATTCTCATCTTCTGGGATTTTTACATTCCAGCTTTGAGTTTTATCAAGAAAGAACTGCATTGGTGAAGGCAATAAGGTACCTCAGTTTTTGCTTGGGGAGCAGTTTCTATGGGAGTAAAGGTGCGAAGTCTGTGAGGTAGTTCAGACAGACCAAATTATATAAATGTCAGAGATGTTAGCTCTGATCCATGCTATACAATTTCTTCATTACCTGTGGTTATTGAGACAAATACAGGGGATTGTAGACAGTACTATAGTGATGTGGTACAGAGAGGGAGCAAGTCTTAGCCCTTCTGCAGGCTGGCTATGATGGCTTGGGAGTTAGCTCTACAGCATTGTACAACTCTTCTAGCATCTTACATACTGTCAGAGCAAAATGTAGCAGCAAAAAAGCTCAGCATGACCAGGACAGGTCTTCAGAGGTTCATAGAATTATAGCAAGTTACTAGGCTAGCGGCTATAGAACCTTTATAAGCCTAGGCGTGTTAATCCTCAGTTGACCCAATTGTCCTTGGTTAGATAGACGTACCTTACAGATCAGCATTGTCTACCCCATGAGGGACATGGACACCACCCCTAGGTTTAATTTTCAGGCATCCATCCATTTGTCCAGGTTGCACTTGAATAGGGTCATTGAGGAGCTCTGCTTCACATGAATTAGAAGTTTATTCCAGAGCAGCAGCAATCTCTGGGAGACATATCTGTCTATCTAGCACATTCTGTTAATGTCACACTGGCAAGGTTGAAATCCCTAGAGTGAGTGACTCTAGTGCCATTTGATTTGCGGATGTGCAGCATTTCCATCAGGTCGGGTCAGAGACTGCCCTGTAGGCCAGGCACAAGTCACCTCTCAGTATCCTATATGATACAGAGTACAGTGACAAGGCTTTCAGTCTATCCATGTAGATCATGGTTGGCAGGCGCTGTATCATTTTAGTGAAGTAGTGCGGTCTGTCCAGTTGTGGAAGGTGTCTGGTGAGATACATACAAAAGGGAGCATTGTACTCTATTATTGGTTTGATCCGGTTTGAGTAAACTGGGGTTATAACATCATTAGACCTGGATGTGATGCCTTTACTTATGAGATGCACAATGTAGAAGACTTTCCTTACCACCATGGAAACCTGGTGGCCAAAGTTCAGATTGCTGTCAATCTATGTTCCCAGATCTCACACCACTGGGTTTGAATTAGAGGGGTGCTGTCAATATTGTAATTATTGGGTAATTCTGCTTTACTAAATGGAATAATAGTGCACTTTTTGTGTTTAGTTTTAGACCATGACTTTGGCACCAGTCACTTGTTTGTGTTAGTCCCTCCTGTAATATGTTAACATTGTTGGGGGACTCATTGCACCTAGTTTACAATCATCAAAGAGCTTAGCAATAGCAAGCCAAAGGCCATCTGTTTTATCTTGGATGAGGAAGACTGTAGTAATTTCTCCTGGACAATTCCATAAGAAGGGAGAACCAATGTTACTCGGATCAGAAGGGTGTCACCACAATAAATTGAATGAGGGGGTCTCCCAGGACTGGATCCAGTTGTGTAGAATACCTAAAATAGATTTGCTCGCCTCTTTTCAAACAGATGCATTTTCATTCCCGTGGTTGGAAATGTTCCCATATGCATTTCTACCCTTTCATCTGATGTCCATGGTCATTTTGAAGATTTAGGACACTCTGAACATTATTGTGTTGACTCCATTCTGATTCAGGCGACTTTGGTTCTCCCTTCTTATGGACTTGTCCAGGGGCAATTACCACAAGCTTCCTCATACATCTGATGTACTGTCACAAGATGGGATGTTTGCTATATGCGGATCTCAAAAAGCTTCAACTGACTGCCTAGATGATTAAAATCTAATATCTTTTAAACCTTCTTCATGAGAATATGCACCAGGTACTAATGCAGGCAAGAAATCCTGCGACTAGGAAATGTTATGTTAACCACTGGAGAAATTTTTCTAGTTGGTGCCTCACCAATAACTAGGGCCTTGCCTCAGATTATTACTTCTGGTTCTCAAACCTTTTGTGAGTTTCTATCCTATGGCCTGTTTACTCCTTTGGCAAGGGTTATTTATCAGCCACTGCAGCATGTTTGCCTCTGGGTCCTCATCTCCATTTCAGTCTTTGTTCAAACTCTGCAAGGAGGTTTTTCTGTTGATATATGTAAGTTCATCTTTTATTCAGATGACAACTGGGACCTTTACTCTTTGTTGGGAAAGTTATTTTTGTCAGTGCTTGAACAACTTATTCCAACTGTTTTTGTTTCTTTTTTTTTTGGTAGACTGTTTTTTTTGCTCTGAAATCTGCAAGAAAGTATCCAGGTAGCCGCTATTCATAGTGGGTTAGTCATTTTGCTTTTCTATGCATATCTGGCTTTCTACAGAAAACAGATCCTCACGTATGTCCTTACTACTTTCAGTGTGCCTTGAAACTTGCCATCTATCACTCTCATTTTTTTCAGGATTTGAATGACACTGAGAAGAAATTCTACATACCCTGGTCTTGCTTCTGCAACGCCAGTATTACTTGTCAATACTAGTCATTTAGAAATGCCATGCAGCTGTGGAATTCTTAGTATGGGACTGAAAAAGGGCAACCTTTGTAATTCAGTCAATTCCAGCTGGTAGTTCTTTACTATATTTTTTCTTATTATTCCCACCATTTTGAGGCATAATTAAGGCACATTCTAACAGAGCCTTTTGCTTTGATGGCATAATTGAAAGAAATGAACTTTAGAAGCATTCTAGAGGCAACTATATGATCCTCTGTGCATACTTTTACAAACCATTCATACTGGATTCCTTTTGTAGGTCCAAGACTGGCATTGCTGTGACTGTTTTCCAGGGATTCCTCTACCCATCGCCTTCCTCCTATTGGGTTAGATGAGGTTTGGTAAGCAACTGAAATTAAGCTAGAGGCACTGGGAACTTACATCGGGTGGCACAATGCCAGGACACTTCTATGGGCTAGGCTTGTAAAGGCTCCAGGGCCATTAGCCTAGTACACATCTATGAACCTATGAAGCCAAAGCCTCCTGCAGCAGTGAAAAAGACAAATGTAGTACAGGTATGTAAGTTGCATGCACTTACAACAGTAGATGTCTGAATTTCACACTGCTCCAGTAGCTGCACCTACTCCAATGCCCCCACCCCCACAGTATGTAGTTAGTTGTTGGGATAAAAAAAGTTACATGTTTTTTTTTATATTTTGGGGGTTTCAGGATGAGTAAGCTTTCTTTTGGGGGGAGGTAAGAAAGTCCTAAAATTGTCTATACTCTGACAGCTGATTTTCCTCCAGCAGTCAGAGTGCAGGTGTGGGAGGCAGCCGGATGTTTTAAAGACTGACCGATTGTTGTATGCTGAGCAGGATACAATCCAAATAACCAGAGGTTACTAAAGCAGTGAGGAATTCAAACATCTGCTGCTATGTTAAGTGCAATTTGCGCAACTATACTTTTCAAAAACATGAACGGAACCTCAGACTAGTTGTGATTAATTGTTTTGTCCCTATTAACATATTGCAGTACTGGAGTAAGGTGACTATGGCTCCTTCTGAGTGCAGTGCTACTTTAAGATGAACAGAAGAACTGACCACACAAGTAGAGTTTCTTCAGCTGTATTGTCACTGTAGTATGAACAAAAATGCAGAACACAGCACCACAGCAAACGAATAAAAAGCAGATGGCAAAGAACAGTGTAAAATCCAAATAGACTTTTATTCGAATAAAAGTCTATTTAGATTTTACACTGCTCTTTGCCATCTGCTTTTTATTGTTTGCTGTGGTGCTATTCTACATTTTTGTTTTTTTTTATTGGTTTGCTGTGGTGTTGTTCTACATTTTTGTTTTTTTTATTGGTTTGCTGTGGTGTTATTCTACATTTTTGTTCTTACTACTTGGTTTGTGGTTGAGCACAGCGTTACAGACAGCAGGACTTGTTTTACCACATGCATTGTCGCTGTGCTTGCTGCTGTGGATGCTTGGCTGATATGTAAGACTGCTGCACTTCTGGAGTTATTTGAGTATCTTGTGCTTGGACTTAGATCACAATTATTTTCCTGGAAGCCAGCAGGATCATTCTGCGGCCTGCCCTAATCTGAGACACAGGATTGTTACTGCTGCACAGAAACTGCAAGGCCGTTATTCTTTTCTTTTCATTTTTCTTTTTTGCCTTGTCCAGCTTTTTATAATATTTTATAATAATATTACTTTATTTTACAGATTCCATCATTTATCTATATCATATTCATCTATCTGAGGTTGTATTTGATTTTCATATGTGCATTGTATAGTTGTAAAGTGCTTCAGAAATAAACACTAATATAAACTTATAAATGAAATAATTACGGTTGTATATGTGGTTAGGGTGCCATGACTAATATGTCTTTTCAATGATATATGGAGAGTTAGGCTTCTCTGGATTGTCAGACTGGGGTAGTGGCTCCATTCTTAAAAAAAGGAGGTCAGAAGAGTGTGTTTCAATTACAGGTGGCTCAAACTCCTCAGCTAGGAATGCATTTGTGAGGGTATTGGAAACAAGACATTGTCCAATAATGGAGTAGTGCAGATTCCAATCTGACTACGGAATAGTGGAGCAAATCTTTGATTTTATATAAATACTGGAGTGATAATAAGCATTTGCCAATCCTGTCTACATGTTTTTGTGCACCTGGAGATGACATATGCATGACTCAGTACCCTGGAACTTTTTCAGTTAAGTGTTATAGCTGTAGGGGAGATATAGACTCATTGATAAATGTGATACAGGCTCTGTAGTTCGAGAAGAGAGTGTTGTGTCCAAATTCTTAGTAGGTGCAGAGCGGTTTCAAAAATGTGCCTTATCTGCCCTCCTGCTCACATCTTTCATGGTGAGGGTATAGTGCCTGTCAATTGGTAGATAGGACTAAAAGCATCAAGCTGTGAATGAGATGCTACCTCTGCCAGGTTGCAGGGTTTGATTCCTTTTACCTTCATTTGTTTATTGAACAAGTCACTTAACCAAACAGTACTCCTGGGCTACCCACAATCTCTGAAAAGGGACAATTGTGTTTAGTGGGCTTACCTAGTCAACAAAATCTAAATAAAATAAAAGCCATAGAAAGAGTGTTGAAAGTGTCCACTCTGGAGACGTGATGGCTACATCTTTAGTCTTTCCAAATGATGCTGCCATTTTAGTGTAAATTCAATGAGATCTCCAGCGTGCCTTGGAGCAACTCAATTCTCAGCAACAATGTGTGTGAAATAGATGCGAAGAAACACTAGACCTTCAAACTAAAGGTTGTGGTTTTCTCTCAGAGGTAGTTGCTTTTTGCAGGTGAATGAAAGAGCAGCTATGTCAGGTGGAAGAGTTTAAGTATCTTAGTATCTTGTTCACAACTGAGGTTATAGGATACCTGGAGATATACCATTGGATTACTGTTACAGGGGCAGGAATGCTGCATTATATTAGAGTCAAGGATTTAGAGTAATGACCAAGAAGATTAGACTGGTAATAAAGGAGACAAAAAGAGTCTCCTTCTCAGTCCAGGGATCAGTTTCTTCACACTCCATTTGTTTAACTTGAGTTTCTGTGTCACTTAACTAGATGCATTTGGGAACGTCGGCAAGGATCCTCAGTGGTCTCCTGAACTATATTTAGTAACTGTCTATGAACTTATGAATCAGGGGGAGCCTTAGAGGACACCCGCTGCTCTTTCATGTTGAGAAGACTCGGCTATGTTGGTTTGGGTACTTTATGAGGTTGCCAGTGGGTGGATCCCATGGGATGTGAATCAAGGATAACCCACTGAGAAGTAGATCTGAAGCAAACTCAGGACACAGTGGATGGATTATATTTCCCCAGCTTGCTGAAAGCATCAAGGGATTCAGAGAATGAGTTGGAGCCTGTTGCTAAGGATAGTTAATTCTAGTCTATGCTGTTGATCTTACAAGCTTTGTACTCATCCCTCTAAGACAAAAAAACTAGTAGAATAATAGGGATGATGATGATGATGGTGATATTGATTACTTATTTATTTGCCTTTACAAGGAAAATCTGATGTTTTTGTCACCTTGTATCACCTTACTTACATGTGCTAATCCTAGCCCAGTCCTTGCCCCTAATGGAAGCTCTATGCACTAACTTATGAAAAACACTTTCCCTAACAGTACCACTATACAAGACACTTGGACACGCTTCCCAAACATTACTCACATGCACAGTACTGAAGTATCACCTTACCTAACCCTTACTCTAAGCCTGACCTTCAAACACTAGCACCTTACTCACACTCCAAATGCAGAGACTTTCAGTAGATCAAAAAGTTACAACATTAAAATATACTCTCATTTACTATGACACAAAGGTCATACCCTATGCATACCCAGAGGTCAGCATTCCAGCTTATGATTATTACCAACAACAAGTGCTGCTGATAAGAAAACACAGCAGTATACTTTGTTGACATAGGCAACAGTTGACAGGTTGACAGGTACTCATTAAGCTATCAGTCTACAAACTATTATAAGCCTAGCCAATAACCGGAGGTACAAATCAAACCCTGAACCTTGCATTGGAGAGATAAAGACCTTAACCATTATGCCAGCCCCTCTCCTTCTGTATAGTAGTAGTATTACTTAGTAATCTCTGCAAATCAGCACTGTACTGGTTTGCTGTAATACTCATCAATAAAGAAAATGCTTTACAAAGGGTCCGTATGCTTTTGTTTTTGTTTATACATATCCTATGTCCAGTTTCTTTGTTAAATGCTGTTAATGTGCTGCAACATCCAAGTGCTTAATTATATAAACATACGCTGCCTCATTTATGTGCCATCATTGTTACTAAACAATTTGTCATAATGATTACTGTCAGTTCTGCTTTCCGGATTTTTGACTTTTGTAAGCATGCCATGGCTGAAACGCAACTCATGCATTCCAGTCTGCTTATGTAACAGACAACTAAATAAAGAAAAAAGGCAGATCGCTACCCTGGATCAGGAGAAAGTGTTATGTTAAAGATGTATTTTAGCCCTCTTTTGTAGAAATGAAATTTCTGAGCATGCAAGAGACCTGTATACATCCATGAAACTAACAAAAAGGGTTGAATTTGAAGCCCTGCCTCCCTTATCTTATCCCTATGATCAAAGTCACACATGGATTTATTGGTCCTAGTTGCAAACGTCAAAGCTTTTTTTAGTTGCAAATGTTAGCTTGTAATGGTGTCTTTATTCAGAGCACTACACATATTTGAGACTCATTTAATTATCAATGCAATAAATATTACTTTAATATGTTTTACAGTGAAAAAAGCCAAGCAATTAATTTAAATCAGCAATGGGTATTTACTTATCTTAACCCCAAGCTTCATCTCAGATCTGTTGCCAGGCCACCTGCAGTATGTTTCCACTTTCTAACATCACACATGCATGTATAATATTTACATATTGTAAATCCTTTCTGTTTCATGTGAAAGACCTGTAATCTTTCTCTTTTCTTGAATACTCCTCTAATTTGCTTTTTATCCTGCAGGGAATTGTATCTATTCCTCAACATCTGTTCATTGTGATATTTTATACTTGTTGTTTTCATGTATAGATGAGAGTTTTTGCAGATTTGCATTAATGCCTGTATCCTGGTGTGACCTCTATTTAAATATATCCAGGTCAACACAGTCCAAGATTGAGGACAAGCTCGGAAAACTAAGGAATGCCCCTCATAGGCAATGCAGCTCTTCACAATGTATTCTGGCACATGATTTATTGCATTTGTAGTGCTGGAAAAGGTGGTTTTGTTTTTATTTTTTTCAGAAGTAATTTATATGCAGTTGGACCAAATTTCATAATATACATAGGTTAATTTATTAAAATTCAACCATATTGTATTTCTTATAGCCCCCATGTTGATAGAAAATTATATGCTTAACCAATTAATTTACATTCAATTTACATAGAGAACTCAAAGTTATTTATCATTTTATTTTCTTTAGCAAAACTCTTGATACAGAGGATAATAGCTTATTAGCAGAAATAAATTTCCAGAGAAAATCTTAGAACTACACTGTTCCCACTACAAATTTGAGTACTACATATTTCAATGAGCCACATCAAAGTAAGATATCTCAAATTACAATCTGTTTTATAATAATGGTATAATAATAATATGTTATGCATATTCAAGATAATGCAGATAATCCTTTAAACATGGTAGAAATATTGTTATTGCTAATTTTTCTGACATGGAAAAATATTGCTTTGCTAATTGTCCTGATGTGGAGTTCGTAGACACAATCACAAAATGGATGCAAGCAAAGACTCTATGACCCATCTATTCTAGCTGCTTTGATATGAAGTGGATAAGCTGTGCTCCGTGTTAAATTTACAGTTTAATGCTTCTTGATTGCAGTTTATTTTTCTCTTAACTGTATACAACATTTTTAGTTTTATTTATCAGGAACATGCTTTTTATCCACAGCCTCCTTTTTAATTACCTAGTATTGTGATTAACCGCTCTGTGAATAAAAGAATCCTTGCTCCCTAATGGGAACCTCATGATATCCTCTCAGGGTATTAGATTCATGTGATGTAGAGATAGTTCTCAATAGTCCAGTGTGATATATCTGTGACTATGAAAGGTATGGACCTATGCCTTTTAACTAGAATGAAAAAAACTATAAAATGTGTCATATTCCTTTCTCCTGAAAAGCTACACAATAGTACCAGATCATTTTCTTCAACGTCTACATGAATTTACAACTGTGGATCTTATTCTTATAGGTTGTTCAGGATCACCGGATCACTACTTTCAGCTGGCAAATAATTTTCAGTGTCTGTACCTAATGTGGAGACACAAGGTGTCACATTGCAATGCAATTCAGTGCAAGTTTTATTGCCTGCAATGCATATTTAAAGGTGCTTAACTTCAAAGTCCCTATTTGTTCTGTGGTATTATATTTTCAATGTATCTTTTATGGATCTATACTTCAGAAACTATTGTGGTGAAACATTTCAGTCCTTTCCAGGTCTATTAAATTGTTTCACTGTGTAAAATTTCCTTCATTCTGAGAGAATAATATGGCTTCAATCGCAGTTCATTAGGTACAATCATTTGTGTTAATATTCAATATTAAGTGCAAGAAATTTTCTTTCAACACACAGACAGATAATTATAAACCCACTGGGATGGTAACCTAGGCTTACCATGAAGGTTAACAAAATATGACTGACATTCCACAAATTCCAGGTATTATATAGCACACAAAGGTTTACACAATGAATGGTGTTGGATAGTTCACAAGTCCTGACTTGTAAAATGTAGACTTTTACTGTTGATGTAAAAGGCACATGCTTCAAAGGTACCCACTGTGAGGTGATATCTTGAAAGTATAGTGACCTGGAGATGTCAAAGGTCAGTGAAACGTACTAATCCTTGAGAATTATGCAAGTAATACTGAGGGGGAAAATCCGACCCAAGAAGCCCAGGTCAGTAAAAAAAAAAAATCTTACTATAAGTAGGGTAATAATCTGGATTGTTTTAAGGCTCTGTAAAAGGGTATATGCTTATTCAGCACTAAGTTGACCAAGGGCAGTGGGTGAGGTTTATAACTCCCTTGTTCATGGGTAAAGCAATGCCTGCAGTTTCTCAGCTCAATGATCTTGCTGAGTTATTCTGGTGACTAAGCCTGTTTGAGTTTCTTTCTTCAGTACCTTCATAGAAGAGGAATGAGCATCTGAAGTTTTGGACTGTTTATTACTGTTGTTAATACTGTAATGTTTTTATTTTTCATTTTTCACAAATAGCAAGGCAGTAAAGTCAGTCCTCTACCTTAAAGCTGGGGACAGCTATCACCTTGCATTTCTGTTGTGACAGTGTAATTTATGCCACAGTTAAAAAACATTTACTTGCTTGCTTCTTATCAACTAACTCCATAAACTTATATAAAAAACAGCTTATGGAGTAGAAGATTAAGAGAAGAATGACTGAATGTTTGGCATATATCACCACTTGTTTTCACAGATGCATGAGTGGATGAAAGATCAGCACATCTGAGATGCTTCCAGATGTTTTGGTCAGGAAACAAGCTTTTAGCACAATGGCTGAGGACCTGAGGATTTGGGTGTCAGACCATGGATGTAACACTGCATAGGAGATAGGGAGGCAAGGATACATTTTTACCCAGTTTGGCTTTGTTAAGGGCAGATCATGCCTACTAAACCTGGTTGACTTCTTCGAGACAGTTACCAAGCCATAGACGAGGGAAAGGTGGTTCACACAGCCTACCTTGATCTCGCCAAGGCATTCAACACCATTCCTCACTCGGGTATTACAGAAAAACTCACCAGCCTGAACATAAACCCCTACGTCACGAAATTGGTTGCCAACTGGCTTACAGACAGAACTCACACGGTAAGAATAGCGGGGTCCAGGTCCGACTCTAAACCAGTCACAAGTGGTGTCCTGCAAGGCTCGGTTCTGGGACCCCTACTGTTCAGCATATACTTCTCAGAAGTACAGGCAAACACAGGAGGACTATGGCTAACCAAGTTCACCGATGACTGCAAACTGGGAGCCATAACTGACTCAGACATCCTCCAAAAGGGCCTTACTGAGATGGACACCTGGTGTCAAAGTCATGGCCTCAAGCTAAATGCCAAAAAATGCATAGTCATCCCATTTGGGAAAAACAAAACACCCACAAATTACCACATAGGTGGTAGCCCCCTTAATACAGAAGAGGTAATAAGAGATCTGGGGACCCAGGTAGATAGTAATCTCTCCTTTAACAATCATATTGACAAAGTAGTTAGGAAATCCTTCTATGTGGCCCATTTAATTACTAAAGGGTTTGCATCTAGAAATAGAGGTTATAGTGCCCCTCTACTCATCACTCATTAGACCCATCATATAGTACAATGCCCCATTTGGGATGTACATCACAAGACACTTCCAACAGCTGGAAAGACCACAAAAGTACCTAACCAAGAGGATTACTGGTCTCAAACATATGTCCTATGCAGCCTGACTAAAAAAAACTCTGGCTATACTCAGTGGCATATCGCTTACTCAGAGGTGATCTCTGCCTGACTTACAAAGCCATGTCCAACTCAGAATTGATGGACATGCTCCACCTAAAGAAATCCAAGTCACTGCAAGCCATGCGCTCTAGTGAGCTAAACCACAACAATAAAAAGAACATGCTGGAGGGATAGATTCCTGTCACAGAGACTTCCCATGCTTTGGAACAAAATTCCAGATTGCATCAGGCAGAGCCCCTCACTAACACTCTTCAAACGAAACCTTGACGAGTGGATGGGTAACAGAAAATACACCCCTGGGATCACTTCATTGGCTCTGCTTGACAGAGGATCAGTTAATTAATCAATGGGGCATTGAAAGCCGACACACTCTGGCTAGGCTTATAAATGACCTCAGGCAGATAGCCTCATACCTACTTATGAACCTATGAACCTAGCAAGCAGGTTACCAGTGCATAAAAGGGGAGGACCCAGCACTTCAAATGGGTATAGATGAACACATAGAGGGCAAACTTGGCCATCTCAGCAGGTTCCACAGGACAATAGGGAAGCTACAGGATGAGGTTAGATGTTTTAAGTGTAACTATATGTGTGTCATGTACAATCTTGTTGACTACAAAGTCAGCAGGAGAACAAATATCTCAGGAAACATCATGCAAGACTAACACTACAACAGTGGTGCTTTGTTTAAAAACAACAGCTGTACTAAGCTAGCACAAAAATCTGTATCCTATTCTGATGGGAGGAAAAGTGGCCATTGCCAAAAAGGACTGCAACAGAAATAACCATAGTCCAACCTGCAGTGCTCAGACGAGAGCACTGCTTACCTGGGCAGACCTCTCCAGTTAGATCCTTGGTAGGAAACCTTTTCAGGTACATTTGGCTAAAGTCAATGTGGACTAGGAAAGAGGGCAAGGTAGCAAGCAGGTGGCTGTGTTTGTGGACATTCATAATGATGTCTTAATCGGGAATAATTTTAACAGTACAGTACCTTGTGTGCATGCTGTTATGTGTAATATGCACAAAACGTACTGTGTGTGCATGTTATATGCATCTCAGCATGGATACAAACCCATGGGGAAGCCTGTAAGGGGGAGACCCAGTATGAATTCATATATCCATCTGAGGTTTGAAATATTGCTATTTCAAAGTGGGAGTTGGTCAGTAGCATTGTCCCAGGATCTGAGCAATAGCAGGCTAAAGGTACTGGAATTTTCTTGGAAGGGGATACTTCTGGGGGAGAAGTAAATGACAATGATCACCCAGAATTTGAGACACCACTGGCAGATGATACCACACTTCCTTTTCAAGGGGAGTTGCAGAGAGTCAGTAAGGTGGAGCTGAGGCAGGCTCATCTCTCAGACCTACTTACAGGACTTCAGAGAGGTAGCCAAGAAGGCTCTAGATACTCAAGCGTAGATTAAGTCCATATAGTTGGAGAAAGGATTGTTGTACAGGGGAAATGATCCCTGAATGGATCCCTAGCATGTACAAAAAATTGGTCTGATGGAAAGGCTTAACTCTACATTGAAGACCATGTTGAAGACATTTGCAGATCAGTTCAAGAGGCAGTGGGACAAATATATCTGACCCATCTTCTCTTTCCATACATGGAGGAGCCCCAGGAATCCACATTTTTTCACCCTCTGAGATACTGTATCGCCACAGGATAAGGGGGTACCTAGGTGTACTTTGTGATGATTAGAATGTGTGTGTGAGTGAGTGAGCGAGTGAGTGAGTGAGTGAGTGAGTGAGTGAGTGAGTGAGTGAGTGAGTGAGTGAGTGAGTAAGTGTAATTTCCCCAGGGAGCTTTTTATGGAATATGTCTTATATCTCAGGACTGGGCTTAGGGAGCTCATGAGGATGTCCCAGGAGCACTTGGTAAAGGCACAGTGGAAGCAAATGGTGTGGTATAACAGGACAGGCAGAGCCAGGAAGTATTTTGTAGAGCAAAATGTGAAGATACTTATTCCTGTGAATCACAAAAAGCTGCAAGCAGCCTGGACAAGACTTTTCACCATTGTAAAAAAAGGTGAGGGATGTGATTTACAATATAGAGTTGCCAGGTAGGAGACCAAAGCTCTAACTCTACCATGTTAACTTTATTAAGCCCTATTCTGACATAGAGGACCAGGTACTTAGTATCTGCAGTGAGGTGCAGGAGACATAGGGGGACCTGGAGGTATACCTCCTCCGTGATGCTTGATCTGACCCCTCAATGGATAAGGTGTCCCTTTCTTCAAGAAATTGAACAGCCACATAGAGTCAGATGCTTACCCAATGCCCAGGATAGATGTGGCCCTGGAGCAATTAGATCAAAACAACTGACTCACCTAGATCCATAATTTACACTGTTGAGTGGCTAGCCCTGCCATGGTACATGGTCTGTGATCTGTGTTCTCTTATCATGAGGATATTGTGCACCACAATAGATGTCCAAGGTGGCTGGTTTATACAAATCCACCCCCTATATGGCATCTTGTAGAGTCTGTGCTGCTGCCCACAACTCCATTCATTTTGTTGAGTTTGATACAGAAACACTCAGTATGTTGAACCCACAGAGACACAGGAAGAATGACAGGCATTGCTCCGAGGTCAAGATCAAACTTTGCACTTTGTTCATGGGAGGCAAAGACCTTAACCATTGTGCCAACTGGCAACTGTTGGAGCAGTTAGTTGGGGCTAAGTATATAACTGCCATTGACTTAACCAAGAGTTACTAGTTGTTACTTTGGCACCTGCAGTCAGGGAAGAGATAAATGTTTGTGATCCATTTGAGTTGTATGAGTTTACAAAAATGCCTTTTGGAATGAAGAATGTCCCTGTAAACACCCAGAGGCTGGTTGATTACATCCTAGCAGGAGCAAGTGATTATGCCCTTGCTTGCCTGGAAGACACTGTCACCAACAGTCAGTCCTGGGCATAATATGTGCAACATGTCAGGGAAGTTTTAGGCAGACTGCAAAGGGCAGGGGTGACTATCAAGGTTAGCAAATGTCAAGTGGTTTTGGCAGAGGTATCTTATCTGGGTCATAGAGTGGGTGATGGAGAGATTAGGCCAGAACCTGCCATGAATGAGTCTATTCAGTTATGGTTCATCCCTACTCCAAAGAAACAGTCATTCCCAGGGTTAGCATGGTACTATAAGAAATCTTTCCAGCGTAGAACAATAGAAACTCCCTTTACAGATCCTCCCAGAAAAAAACAGACCAGATAAGGTTGCATGGACATCAGCCTGTGAAGACGTATTTCAAAAGCTCAAGGAGGCTCTGATTAGGTCCCGCCTGTATTAGCCAGTCCTGATTATATTCAGTAATTCATTGCGCAGGTAGATGCCAGTTATCCCCAGAGGCAGAGGAGCACCCTATTATGTATTTGAGCAGCAGATTTCAACCCAAGGAGGGATCCTAGCCTGCCATAGAGAAAAAAATATCTGGATATAATTTGTGCACTGCGTCAGCTACAACTATACCTGCAACACAGAAAGTTTACTGTGTTACAGACCATAACTCTTGAAAGTAGCTACAAAGATCAAGTGGACTGAATGGGAAGCTTCTTAGAAGGGTAGTCATGTTATAGGACTGTAACGTTAAACTCCAACAGTGCTGTTGCAATGCCAATAGTAATGTCAGTGGGTTATCTACAGAAGCATAGCTAAGGTGGTGTAAGGGGGCCAGCCTCAGGAGCAACGTGTTAAGGGGGTATGAACGACAGTTACTGCTGGGGCTTTAATGAAATGCCAAGACTCTGTTCTTTGTACAGAAGTTATTAGCGGGTGGTATTGTAACTAGAGCGAACCACTTGCTACAAATACCACAGTTTGCTATGATTTAAAAAAGAAACCTTTTTGTTTTGTTTCTCATCTTAGAGTCAATGAGCAAAGATCATGGGGAACTGATAGTACATCTCCATAGATCTCCTAATTTGGGATTAGACTTGTTTTTGACTCAGGGTACAGGTCAGGGAGAAGACTTCAGAAGCATAGATAAGGGAGAACTGATAGGCCTTATCTAATGAGCTAGCATGGAGACTTGGAATGGTCTTCTTTTTTTTTTTTGCTCCTCAAAACAGAGTTGAGGGGTGTCAGATCGAGGAATAGTATCGGGTGCGACAAGATTGAGCTGTGGCTCTGGTTTGTCTGTAAAGGGTATGAGATAATGTAGCAAAGCTCTGCAGCTTTGTTTCCAGCCTCATTGAGAGATGCCTCCAGAAGACTCACTTGTGGTTCATAAGGGGGGAAGAAATATGAAGACATCACCAGGAGAAAGGAAACCATTATGATAACTCCAGATGGAATGCAATAACAATTTGTTTTCTTTTTCCTTTGTTTTTATTTTCCCTCTTCCTTACATGTTTTTTTTCTGCCTTTTTCTAATTTCTCCAAGTCTTTTGGGTTTCTAATACCATGATGAGAATGGACCCCATTCCTAAGTCAAAGTACGATTAACGTTCATGAAATTAGTATTGTTTCACTCTTTGCTGTTAGCCAAAAGTGCTCTTCACAGCACCCGCAATGTTCCCAGTAATGACTCCTTCTGCAGTTCGTACTATGTTACATGAATTGGTAACATATCTAAATACAATTGTAAATTCTTTTTTATAAGACCAGTTACTCCTACTACTATTGGAACTGTCTGGGTATCTTTCTTCCACACGGCTCTCGTTTCTGCCTGCAGCTTGAGTTATTTTATGACTTTGTGTCTCTCTGTACGCAAGACACTGTAGTCACTAGGTGTGGTGATTTCAATGATCAATGCTACTTTTGTCTTCTTTTCTTGGACCACTATATCCGGTTTTCTAGCATCTATCTTTTGGACTGTTGGTATTAGGTGATCCCATGTGATGTAAACTTAATTTTCTATGATTCTCTGTGGCTCGTGTTTCCAGTGTTTTTCAGCCACTTCGATAATATTTGCACACTCTCCAGTGTAACAATCTCGCCACATTATTATGCCTTTCAGTATACAGTCCCTCTGCCATTAGAGAGTTGCAACCAGCAATAAGGTGTGTGACTGTTTCCAATTCGGTTCCACAAAACCTACATATGTCTGTTTCTCCCACATGTTCAATGGACTTAGTAAACCAGCATGTACGTAGCCCACTATCTTGGGCTGCCAATATTAACCTTTAATTTTTTTATATAAATTCACCTCTCCTTAACCATTCCTGCGTTCATTCTTGATCAACATGAGGCTCTTCCAGAAGTTTTCTATACTTGCAACTATATTTATGTTTTTTCCACATTTCTTGCCTTCTCATCTGGTCCTTCACCTTATATTCTTTCTTTTGTTTTTTAGCACATTCAGTTGCTGCCTGGTTTTTATCCACTTCTGGTTTGATTTCCATTCCTGCCTGACGTCAATATGCTTCTGCTAAATTAAACAGAGATGTCATCTTAGATTTATTCTTCTCATGTTTCAAAACTTTCACCACATTTGGATCTCGTGAGGTCAGTAGATAGGTGTGGAGTCCCACGATTGCAGATCTATACATGTAATCACTTCCAAGGAGGCCCATCCCTCCTTCAGAACAGGGAACATATAATCTTGGTATACACTTTGTGTCTTTCGGCTTTTCCCGGTTAGGGGTCGCCACAGTGAAACGCCAGTCCGCTAATGATTGGCAGTAGGGTTTTATGTGCTGGCTTGCACTCTGATTTTTATAAATCATTTGGTGAGCATGAAGCATCCTTCCTGTTTTAATATCCAATCTATCCAACACTTTTTGGGGCCAGTCAATCACTCCAAAACTATAAGTTAGGACAGGAAAAACAAACTGATTTAGAGCTTGGATCTTATTCCTAGGTGTCAATGCTGTTTTCATGATTAATTTAAGTCTTCTAAAGTACTCCTTACTAAGCTTTATTTGCATTTGTTCATGTTTTATTGCTGATCCTTCATCAATTCCAAAGTACTTATACACCCCCTCTTGCTCAAGTTCTTTTATATCACATTCTTGTCCCAAACTGATGTTTTCCTGGTGTTGCAATTTTCCTTTTTTAAAGGTTGCTTTTGCACATTTATCAAGACCAAATGACATTCCAATATCATCTGAAAAAGTTTTGACAACTTGCAGCTGTGCTTTCATTTCCTCATCTGATGAGCTATACAATTTTAAATCATCAACAAAGAGAAGATGAGAAGTCATTAGACTTTGCTGTTTTCTAGAAGCCAAATTATAGCCATGGCCTAAGCTGTTAAGTAAACAGCTTAATGGATTAATGGCAAGGCAAAATAGCCAACGGTGATAGGGAGTCAACCGGGAATATCCCACTTTGGAATTTTATCCCTGGGATAATAGGTTCATAGGTAGGTACTAGGCTATCGGCCCAAGGGCCTACGTAAGCCTAGCCAACAAGGCTCCCTGGTTTACACCACCCAAGAAAGTTATTTTCCTGTACCACTGTCGAGCAGAGACATAGAAGTGATCCCAGGGGTGTATTTCCTATTTCCCATCCACTCATCAAGATTTTTCTTGAAGAGTGCTAATGAAGGTAATCTGTCCTTTATTATGGCTTAATTGCAAAGTAGTCTGCCACTGTGTCATGGTTACTGTAATATAATCAATCAGTGTGGGATGCACCTTATACATTTTTAAGCACTCTTTTATCCATGAATGTGGGATACTATTTTTTCTGCAGTGTGTGTGTTCGCATGGTAAGTATTAGATATCTTGGCCAGTTAGCAAAATTATTTGCAGTATGTGTTATAGTAAAAAGCAGACATTTTGTCTGTACAGATGTGAAAGGTCAAAGAAATGTGCTGATCCTATATATATTATGGGACCTTTTTCTAATATAAAGACCAGTGGAATTGTGATTGCTAGGACATTTTATTTAAAGACATCAGCTTGATTTGATTCAAGGAAAACGTGTTTTGTCAAACTTTCCTGACTGTTAATGCTGTATAAGGAAACTGGTTTATGACATGTTTCTCTAGCAATGATGATGCCATGGACACTGGGACTGGAAAGGGTTATGCTATATAAGTGTATGATATTACAGTTGAAAATGGAGGTGGTGTTTGTCTTGTGGAACGTGCTGGTGAGTGCTAGCTAGTTTTGGGATAATATTCTTTTAGCAAGCTAACCAGGAAATGAAGATATTTGGAGTTTATTTTTTTCCTGTATGCATCCTATCCATGTTTATTGTCGTTGCTTTTAATTTTCCCTTGTGTGCCACTACCGTTTGTATGCACTAATTTTTAAATGACTTAAGTAAAATTATTTTATTTACCTTTGACCTCTTATGGCTGGTATTTATTTATTATACTTGTATTCATATATTGCTGTTTATATGAGGAGAAGGCAACCATTATTTAAATAGCAGCTGTGTGTCACATGCCTATGAGACTGTTTTGACTGGCCACCAGTGTAAGTGATATAATACAGCTTTGTATAAGAGAAGACAGGTAATCACAAGTCCTTGGCTTTCATAGAGTGGTGACAGTGCTACCAAGAGAGGATGAGGGCTTGGAGAATTATAGAATTCTCCCAGCCATCCCTGAGATGTGTGTGTGTGTGTGCGTGTGTGTGCGTGTGTGCGTGTGTGCGAGTGTGTGTGTGTGTGTGTGTGTGTGTGTGTGTGTGTGTGTGTGTGTGTGTGTGTGTTATTTATAATGCATTATATAAAAGGAGGTTACCATGGATAAAGGGGCAGTGAGAGACATTGGTTCACAGATAAAGCAGGAAGGTTCTATAAGTGAACACTGTGCAGTTCAGTTAGTGTGTGGAGGTTGGAAGTCCATACCCAGGAGAGCAGTGAATGTTCCCTTTATACTCTTGGAGCCAGGCTGTTTTTGTTGATTAATAATTGAAGCAGACTTCTATGCACTTTCTTGCTTTTACTTTCTCCTTTGTGGAGACAGTAGTACCCCATTTTCCTTTGTATTGTGTCAGTGGCACACCCGATCTTCACAGTTAGTGGCAGTGGTTACAGTGGCTCTCCACATTTTGTATCCAGTGGTGAGGATACTAGAAGTGCCATTATTTTGCCTGAAACAGTATTGTTACCAAAGCTGAAGTGAACTTAAAGTGAAGCCTCACAACCACAAGAGAAAAATACAAAGAGGTCTGGTATTCTGGTTTAGAGTTAACTTAGTTAGAAAGAGGGAGAAGATGAGCTCTGCTAACAAATTTGCTAAAAACAATGTTGATAGCTCAGTTTGAAAAAGAAATTAAAGCCAGAGGAGTATAGCAGGGCAATACATCCAGAGAGGAAATGCTGGCAGCTTTGCAGACAGTGCAGCATGGACAGAATCTGCAGCAGACCAACAAGGACAGTACGTTCGATATCATGCAGTCTTTGTAGACAGTGCAGCATGGACAGAATCTGCAGCAGACCAACAAGGACAGTACGTTCGATATCATGCAGTCTTTGCAGACAGTGCAGCATGGACAGAATCTGCAGCAGACCAACAAGGACAGTACGGTCGATATCATGCAGTCTTTGTAGACAGTGCAGCATGGACAGAATCTGCAGCAGACCAACAAGGACAGTACGTTCGATATCATGCAGTCTTTGTAGACAGTGCAGCATGGACAGAATCTGCAGCAGACCAACAAGGACAGTACGTTCGATATCATGCAGTCTTTGTAGACAGTGCAGCATGGACAGAATCTGCAGCAGACCAAACAAGGACAGTACGTTCGATATCATGCAGTCTTTGTAGACAGTGCAGCATGGACAGAATCTGCAGCAGACCAACAAGGACAGTACGTTCGATATCATGCAGTCTTTGTAGACAGTGCAGCATGGACAGAATCTGCAGCAGACCAACAAGGACAGTACGTTCGATATCATGCAGTCTTTGCAGACAGTGCAGCATGGACAGAATCTGCAGCAGACCAACAAGGACAGTACGTTCGATATCATGCAGTCTTTGTAGACAGTGCAGCATGGACAGAATCTGCAGCAGACCAGACAAGGACAGTACGTTCGATATCATGCAGTCTTTGCAGACAGTGCAGCATGGACAGAATCTGCAGCAGACCAACAAGGACAGTACGTTCGATATCATGCAGTCTTTGCAGACAGTGCAGCATGGACAGAATCTGCAGCAGACCAACAAGGACAGTACGGTCGATATCATGCAGTCTTTGTAGACAGTGCAGCATGGACAGAATCTGCAGCAGACCAACAAGGACAGTACGTCGATATCATGCAGTCTTTGTAGACAGTGCAGCATGGACAGAATCTGCAGCAGACCAACAAGGACAGTACGGTCGATATCATGCAGTCTTTGTAGACAGTGCAGCATGGACAGAATCTGCAGCAGACCAACAAGGACAGTGCGTTCGATATCATGCAGTCTTTGTAGACAGTGCAGCATGGACAGAATCTGCAGCAGACCAACAAGGACAGTACGTTCGATATCATGCAGTCTTTGTAGACAGTGCAGCATGGACAGAATCTGCAGCAGACCAAACAAGGACAGTACGTTCGATATCATGCAGTCTTTGTAGACAGTGCAGCATGGACAGAATCTGCAGCAGACCAACAAGGACAGTACGTTCGATATCATGCAGTCTTTGTAGACAGTGCAGCATGGACAGAATCTGCAGCAGACCAACAAGGACAGTACGTTCGATATCATGCAGTCTTTGCAGACAGTGCAGCATGGACAGAATCTGCAGCAGACCAACAAGGACAGTACGTTCGATATCATGCAGTCTTTGTAGACAGTGCAGCATGGACAGAATCTGCAGCAGACCAACAAGGACAGTACGTTCGATATCATGCAGTCTTTGTAGACAGTGCAGCATGGACAGAATCTGCAGCAGACCAACAAGGACAGTACGTTCGATATCATGCAGTCTTTGTAGCCCATCCTTTGTATTTTATGGATTAATCATTGAAACAGACTTGTGTGCACTTTCTTACTGTCATATCATCATTCATAGAGATCATAATGCCACCACATCCTTTTGCTCTGAGTAGCGGTTGATCCACCCATTCTGCACAATTTGTTTACTTTTTTATTTCCATTTGTTAATTGAAATAGATTAACTGAGCATTAATAACCCCTTTTCAGGTAAGGCCTAGGAAAAAATCCCAAAAGTATAATGATTATATCCAATACATACAAATAAGGTTTTTTTTATTTTTTAATACAGTCATGAAATACATAGTATATACAGATTTACAATAAATGTTCTCTAAAATTTCTGACATATTTGATACAAAATTATCTAAACATTTGTGTGAGATGATACTAAGAAAGCTTTTGGATTTGTGTCATTGTCATGTCACATCCCTGGTGCCTAGTGGTGTCCCTCCACCTCCCACCCCCTATCTCCATACTAGTTTGCATGTAATTAAGGCAGAAGACTTTAGAGTATATCCTGGTGCATAGTGGTTCCCCCCACATCAACACCCTAATCCCCATACAGTATGCCAATCAAGGGTTGTGTGAAGTTATGACGGCCAGCTCAACCCACATTCATACACACATGCACATCAAACAAACACACACACACACACACACACACACACACACACACACACACACACACACACACACACACACACATACACACAGAAACATGGTCCCCATTCCACTCGATTGCACACTCTGTACCCCATTTAATCATTCATCCATTCACAAACAAACATGCACGCACCTACCTAACTCCCTCATTAACTGCCAGGCAGCACATACTCACATGTCCCCCACATACAGTCACTCAACATCTCCCAACCCTATCATACCACTAAACTTCCCAGTACATACCTCTTCTGTGATGGATGAATGTGACTTTTTAGTTATGTTAATGACTGTGATGTGATAGGTTTGTCTGTGCTGATCTACACATCTGAGCCATTTCATGATTCACTTGGGGCATAGATGACTTACTGGAGACAGCTGCAGGAGACAGAACTCAAGGTTAATGCCTCTCCTGGGCTGCTTCATTGGCCTACAGCATGGCCTTGGAGACACCCGGCATGGTGCTCCACATTTTTTTGCTGGAGCACCATGTAAGACCTGTCTCTGACTTCAAAAAGTTAATGCAACGTGCACATGAAGATGTACACATTGAAGTATCTGTAATAATTCCTCCCTATGTCTTCACCTAACTTCAACAAATTTTCCACTTGCTTCCCTGAAGCCCTATTTGGAAATAACCAGTTCTTCCTTTTATACTGCCATATCCATGCACAAAAGCAAGGCACTGACTATGCTAGCATAAGTGAACACAATATGCTAGGTCAGTTGGCATATAAACATACCTCTCAACCTGTTAGAACAAGAAATCTGGAAAAAGCCACTGGGGGCAAAGAACTAAAAATAGGGATAATTTTTTTAAATATTGCTCTTGCAAACTTAGAAAATTGGTAGAATAATAGGTTTTGCATTAGCATGAATTTTCTGAAGGATATGAAGTCCGAAACACAGTTGTCTGCTATTAATTTCTGACTTCAGTTCTCAATGATTTGCCAGTTAATTGTCAGAAAAATGTAATTTTATGAGAAATAGACCAAAATAATGAGGTGAAAATCAGGACATTCTAAGAAAATCTTGACAGCTGAGAGGTATGCATAGAAGTGAAAGCCCTTATTATGACATTGGTGTCTTAGTTTCAGTTAGCAGACTGGGCACCTGATGAGATGATCAAAGGTGCATATCCAAGTATCATCTGTCATCTATTTTATCTTGCAAAGATGAGGTTATATAGGTTGATAGTTTCTGTGATTCTCTGCTGGAATCCTGGGGAGCAATGCAAAACATTCAGGTCTACCTAAATAGCATAACAGTAACTCTTCTTACTTGCTTTATAAAATGTGCTCACTATTCAGCCCTACCGTTTGCTTTTGCAATGCTGAACTGTATCCAAATATCTGCATAGAATGCCAGCTATGGGATCTTCTAAAGTGAGCTATATGCAGTCAGACATGTGTCAACATGTACATACAGCTTTGCTGGTCCTATAAACAGGATACACAACAAATAAGGCAGAGCCAAAGTCTGCACAAATGCTTGAGCCGACACAGAGAGCTGTTTTCATCTACATAACAATGTAATTGCATTAAAAGGCCAATACAATTACAATTACTTCAAGATTTAAAAGTACAGCCTTAAACAGTTGGGAACAATTTTTTTCTCCATTAAATAAAATATTGTTTTTCTTGTTCTAAAGCAAATGATTTTTCTGGTGAATTACTGCACTGAAAGTACAGCATCCATGCTACTGATTTCAAATGCACTTTTAGCCTTACCCTTTATGTTTCGCTGGGAGGGACTCATTTCTCTTGGGTAGTGCAAACTAATTTGTTGACATTATTATCCAAACACACAGTGTGACGATTGCTCTGAAATATGACACAGTGGTAACTGCACATACGTTCAAAGTGTACCAGCATTCCCAAACTTAATGAGCATGAATGGCATATAAAAATAAAGTATCTGCATTATACTGTTATTTTTTTAAATAAACATCACAGATAGGAAACAAAATGTTTAACAGAAACAAAGCTAAACAGCTGTTTCTCAAATATGTGACGTGTCTTCAATTAACAAGGAAGAAGAGAAAATATGTTTTCTTTCTTTTTCTTGCAACTTTTGCACAAAAGTCTGCATTTCATTAAACCACTACCATTTTTTTTTTACTTTTCTGTCATCATTAAAATGTATTAATTTATATCTTTATAATTCTGTACTAACTTTTATTACTTTTATTACCCTTAGAAGCATTTTTGGTGCTTGTCTAGCTACACATTTTCTTCTAAAACCTTTCTATTTTCACTAAGTATTCAAGATTATACATGATACACAGTGGATCATTTATTAATGTTTCTGTCTCACAGTGCCAAGGTTCAGTACTAGTTTCAAATTACTACTTGTGTAATGTCAGAATGTTCCACAAAGTCTGTGTGTGTTTTCCCTGAGTTTTATGGTTCTGTGTACCTCCCCTGTGCGCCCTGTTCAATCACAGCCTCACCTCGGGCTTTGTCACTACAGAATGGCACACTGCTACACTCATCCCTCTCCATACAGGGGGAGCAACTACAGACCCTGGGCATTATCACCCCATTAGCCTGATGAGTCTGATATGTAAGGCTATGGAGCGCATCATCATGGACCAAATAAACAAGGATATAGGGAATCTCCAAACTCTCGATCCCATGCAATTTGGTTTTGTGAAAGGTAGATCATGCCTGCTCAACCTGGTTGACTTCTTTGAGTCAGTCACCAGAGCTCTGGATGAGGGCAAGGCAGCTCATACAGCCTACCTCAATCTGGCGAAGGCCTTTGATACCAGTCCTCACTCAGGAATTATTGATCGACTCGCCAAACTAGGCATCAACCCCTATATTTCTTTTTTCTTTTTTCTTTATTTTTATTTTTTTCTTCTTCAGCCCACTAGTAGTAAGAGTAGTCCTTAGCCAATTCAGCTCAATTTCAGCCCCTGCTATAAACACGCTTAAGCTGTAACTGTACTGCTGATCAAATCCCATAACTGAAAGTTCATCTCACTTATTTCCAAGTAAAGTATTCTCTTCTCTACTAGCCTCTAAGCACTTAGCCTCTATGTACCTAGCCCTTGATAAAGCACTCCTATTATAGATAGTACCCCACCAGCCCAAAACCCACTTCCCACCCTTGAAAGTTCTTTATCTACTGCCTCTTATCTGCCCAGGATCAGTTGCCAGTGTCTAGTCCAGCTCTCAGGGCTCACCTTAAATATTGGAACCTAGTTACACACAATCAATTTGTACATGTGACAATTGCCTCATCCTCCCACACAACACAACTACAACACAAGAGATGCAACTGATGCTTCCCTTTGCTGAGCTGGGCTCAACTCTCAACATAGGACCAGCAAGACCAGACAGGAGGAACAGCAAACACACACAATACATACCCAGTCACACATCAGTACCATCACAACACATCATACATAAAACCACACAAAATAGGTACTCGCTCAAAATTCAAAATACCAAAACACAAAAAAGGCAGACACCCAACACCCACCCAACCTCCACCACACGACCCAACACAACACAAACAACACACATACAGTCAGAGTGTCACACAGTCAACAGGCCAAAACAAACACAAGCCCACACACTTGTCATTGGTCATTTCCACAGTCAGGCACACTGACGCGCGTCAGCACCACCAGACTGGAGTAAGGACAGGGTCACAGTAAGCAGGCGCTAGAGCCGGAGAACTAAACACAACACAAACACAATCTCTCAACAGCAGGTACAAGCAGTACAAAGGTTGTCACGCTGGTGTCCGCGCTGGATAGGCGACGACTGAGGCGTGCCTCGAAAGGACTTGGACGAGGAGCTCGAGGGAGCTAGATTATATAGCCCTGACAGGTATGACCCTGACCTTGAGCAGTATCCTACCTTCACCTAGCCACAATACAGTGATAAGATGATCAGCTTTAATAAAATATGGTGGCTTAAATCAATTTGTCATTCAAAAAAGGTCAAGTCTGCTCTGGATGGGATGACATGCTGGACAAGCCAGCTGCTTAGGGCTGCTTTGCACCTGTCACACGGCTTCCCGGATATTGGCAAGGCTCTTGCCACCCCCCCATGTGGTGCCTTTTACAGCAGCCAAATTCAACCAAACCTACCACCCTAGAACACCAAAAGGAAAAAAAGGAGGGTAATGCTGCTCAATGCCAGAAGTCTCAATCTCAAGATGCCTTTTCGAGGCCCTTCTCAATGGAGAAACATCGATGTCGTGCTGTGGACAGAAACCTGGGAACCCTCACTGGGCACAGGGAAGGACATTAAATTCACAATGTATCTCCATCTAGACACATACTACTCCATCAACCATTCAACACTAGACTGGGACTAACCTAGCCCCAAACCACTCCTGAACCAAGTAAGCTCAAATAAAATAAACCACAATGCATCCAACCAACCCCACAGTCATCCAAACATGAGGAAACATACTTGATCTCAATGGGATCTTCAACATGATATCAACCACCATATACCTACCCCTTCAGATCATCACTGGTGAGATAACCTGGAGGTCCTCATCCCGCCATCCCTGTCTCAAAAAGCCCACAGTGAAACAAAAGAACAAAGTGAAAATTTCACAAAAGAAAAACTAGTTCAAAAAACTAGTGGCCCCCCCCCCTGAGCCAGTGGTAACATTTAAAAAATTACAAATTTCTTTACAAACACCTTACCTGCTCCCCTAC
Organism: Protopterus annectens; assembly: GCF_019279795.1. Lineage (NCBI taxonomy): Eukaryota > Metazoa > Chordata > Ceratodontiformes > Protopteridae > Protopterus > Protopterus annectens. Next base: position 1,543,530,414 of record NC_056726.1, read on the forward strand.
TGCACAGGGACAGGACTGCATGGATCAAAACAACAAACTAAGACTCTCTGTACCAAAGTCAAGGCGCCCAGTCTGGTGGACAGCAGCCAAACAAGCTCTACAAAAAGGAGGAGCTACTACAGATAGAGTAAAATCCTTGAAAGGTAAGAAATTTTTAGAGAAAAAGGCCAAGGACTCATTGCCTATCAAATTACCTTACATACATAAAAAATTACTCAGCCTCAAACTTAGATATGCTGGAAGCCTACACAGATGATACACACTTTGCTACACTCACACATTAAAAACTCTCTCCATTGATCCCCAACTGCCCAACTTCTCCCCCATCAGGTGAGAGATCATTCCCACTAACTCCAACGCCACAGCATCTCCAACCCCCGGGTGACAGCCCGGCTCACTATGTATAGGACAGATGTTTTGGGACCCATGGTGTCTCCGCGGATCAACTATGAATTAGGACAGGAATTTAATCCACAGTTAAATTCAGGTTTCACCTAGCCTCCCTGTGGGATAAAGGGTGCCTCTCCCCACTTCATCCTTTGTTATTGCTGGCATATGCGGTGCCTTATGTGCCCATGCCAACAGACCATTAGCAAACCTTATTCAAAAAGGATCATAGATGAGAGGATGGCTTGGATCAAAATAAATAAAGACACTTCATCCTTGAGATCTTGGGATCCAAAGCAGTTTTGCTTTCTGAGACAGTCACCAAAGGCCTTGTTGTCTTTGTCGACAGGTCTGCTAGCATTTTGAACAGGTTGCCTCGATCTACGAATCTATTGATCTCCAAAGGCCTCACACATCCCCATCAGGTATCATCAAAATACATCACAAGAACACACAACCCACATCACTGGATGCCAAGAAAACTGGTAAAGCGAGTTGTTGGAGCCATGTCACCAGTCTCAGTCTGTGACAGTCAGTTGTCAGAACAGGGTGTCTGGGAAGTGGGTCCACTGGTGTTAGGCTGTTACTTCTCAAGTTTTCTGACCCACAAGCAAACACAGGAGGCATGAGAGTGCAATCATTGCTAATGACTGCAGATACACGCAAATAGCCGAACAGATATCAACCACTGTAGATGATAGAATCCAGAAGGGCCTTACAGGCCAGGATAACTGGTGCCAGGCGCCAAAAATGCATGAAATGATAAAGCCTTGCAACAAAAACAAAACCATACTAGACACCATATAGGTCACTGATCACAGAAAAGCATCAGAGGGACAGGGAGACCCAGTTGACACAAGTTGAAAGTTTGACACTCATGTGCTAAAGTAAACAGGAAAAGGGCTCTAAACCTATCTCGATAACCTGGATCATGAAGGGATTCACATCTAGATCAAGGGAGGTCATCGTCTCCTCGACTATCACTCTCATTTACCCTAATGAGTCACCTGATGCAGCTTGACTGGTATCTGACCAGACCAGAAATGCCCTGGCCCCACACCAAAAAGCAAAAAAAAAAATAAAAAAATAAAAAAATATGCTGCCGAGCTGAACGACTGAAGAACTCCAGCTTATCTCGTCCAACTACGCTTTGCTCACACCTGACGACTGTGCTGGACATATAAGGGTCTATGAAACATTGATATGAATTCACTTCCTCAGATCCAAACCTCCAGACGACAAAGGAACCACAAGGGCGGAGACTTGAATTTATAAATAGAGAGCGTGCTGGAGGCTGGAGGGAGAGACCCATCACTCAGAGACTCCCTATGCTGTGGCACAAAAATCCCACATGTGAGGCAGAGCCTTGCTTGCCTTGTTCTTCAGGAAAAATGGGGGGGATGGATGGATATACCCCATAATTACTTCAGTGTCACTGCTTGACAGAGACAGACAAAAAGACAGGCATAGTTTTTTTTTATTCTAACTAAAGGTGAAAGCCTACAGATAAGGCTGGGCTAGCTTATAAAATGCCCTTGGGCAGATAGCCTAGTATGAACCTATGAACCTATGAACCTATGAACCTATATCATTAGGTGGGTTGCAAACTGACTTACAGATAGAACCCAAAGTGTGAAAGTAGTAGACTCCAAGTCAGACTGCTGACCAGTCACGAATGGAATCCCACAGGGATTGGTCCTGGGTTCTCTCCTGTTTGGCTCTACTTTTCAGATGTCCAGGCCAACATGGAGGGACTCTGGCTGACCAAGTTCGCCAATGATTGCAAGCTGGGAGCCATTATTAACTCCCCAAGTGATGTAGACATCATACAGAAAGGCCTCACTGAGACCAACGACTGGTGTTGAAACCATGGCCTTACGCTTAATGCCAAAAAATGTGTCGTTATTCCCTTTGGGAAAAACTCAGTTCCCACTAATTACCACATTGATGGTAGCCCAATGATCACTGAAGGCATTATAAGAGATCTGGGGACATAGGTTGACAGCAACCTCTCCTTTGACCACCACATTGCCGCTGTGGTCAGAAAGTCCTTCTATGTGGCACATCTCATTATCAAGGGTTTTGCATCCAGGAAGAAAGAGGTCATCATCTGTCTCTACTCTTCCCTCATTAGACCAATCATCGACTATAATGCCCCATTTGGCATGTACCTCACTAAACACCTGCAACAGCTGGAAAGGCCACAAAAGTACCTCACAAAGAGGATCCTAGGCCTTAAATACATGCCCTATATGGAGAAACTCAAAAAACTCCAGCTTTTCTATGTCTCATATCATCTATTAAGAGGTAATCTCTGCTTGACTTACAAAGCCATGTCTGACCCAGCCCTGTTAGAAATATTACACCTAAAGAAATCCCAATCCCTCCACACCACATGCTCCAGGGACCTCAACCTCATTACCACAATCAACAGAACATGCTGTTGGAACAGGTTCATAACCCAGAGACTGCCCATGCTCTGGAAAAGACTTCCCATACATGTCAAGCAGAGCACTTCACTGGCCCTCTTCAAGAGAAATCTTGATGAGTGTCTGGAAAATAGAAACTTCACCCCAGGGATCAGTCCAGTGGCTCTACTTGATAGAGGCACCAGAAAGCATGATGCCAGGGCACTTCTATGGGCTAGGCTTTTAAAGGCTCCAGGACCATTGGCCTAGTACACACCTATGAACCTATGTTAGTTGGTTACCTACGCAAAATTGCCCATACAGATTGCAATTAACCTTACTCTTGTGGCCCAAGTTGTACCACAAAGAGGTCTGAGAAGGACAGATTTGCTTACTTGTTTAATAACAGAAAAATAAATCAGATGAAGGGGGAGGGATTATCACAGTTTAAGTTAAGTCTTCTTTATAATAAATTGCAGTAACAAAAGCAATAATGTTATAAGTGGGCTCTTCACATGGGGAGGTTAGCCAGTCCATCCATCCATCCATCCATCCATCCATCCATCCATCCATCCATCCATCCATCCATCCATCCATTTTCAAAACCAAGTGTTCTGTTGAAGATTATAATGGTACTGCACTACAGGTTAGGCTATATTTTAATTTTCAGAGAGAGTGAGAAATCCTTCCATGGACACAACATTCTAATGGTAAAGCATAAGGCTATAAGGCCACTGTGTTGGCAGGCCACATGGCATTGCTGCTCTACAGACCACTCTGTACTGCAGAAGTGCCACAGGAAGTGTAGGGCAGCAACTTTGGTATCCTTCTGCAAGGGTTAGGGAACAAACCTAATCCAGTGACCTGCAAGCCCACTAACAACAGTGGCAGAGAAAGTCATGGATGGAATCCTTAGGGTAAAGCTGGCAGCATTTCTAGAGGACAACAATCTCCAGGACTCCAGGACGTAAAGTAACATGTATTCCAAGCCAGCTGTCACTCTAACCTAATCCGTTTTCATGACTGCACTACAGATGAATTTGACAGGGGACTATTAGTAACGTCTTCTTTGACTTTGGCAATGTCTAGGGTTTTGTCCTGCACAGGCTCCTAATAGGAAAACTGGTTAGAATGGGGGTAGGACCGAAATGTAGGAGTTGCATGGTTGAAAGGTTAAAAGCCAAAGGACAAAGTCAGGTGACAATTTGCAAAGTCAGGAATTATGAAGGTTTGGTGGGATGTCAAAGTTTTTTGGTGTCAGGGACAATAATGGGAATTTTGAAGGTAAATAGCAGAGTACTGGAAGCTTCTGTTCTGCATTCAGTACTCTTTAATGTGTTTATATCAGACATATCTGAGGCAATGTAGTATAGGATGAATGTTTTTCCTAATCACCCAAAGAGAGGTGCAACAATAGAAAATGGGGGGAAGAATCTAGTAAAGGATTTGGAAAGCCTGGACTACTGGGCGATAGGTGGCAGTTGAGGTTCAGCACAAAAAGGACAGAGCAATGCACTTACGCCTCAACAATCCTGGTATGAAGTATCAGCTGGGAGGACTGGAAGTGACCTAACGGAGGTTAATTATACCTGAACTGCCCCACAAGAAGCAGTGTGAAAGGGCAGTAGCAACACAACTAGAATGTTACTAATAAACTCCAACAAAAAGGGTAAGCAGCACTTAAATACAATATAAAACATGAATTCAAACCAAAACGCCTGCTGATGAATAGCCTAAAAACTCTTTATTCAAAACGGTGAGCACCTTCATGCCAACAGGCACCTCATCAAATCATAAAATTAACACTCAACCACAGTATTTTAAAAACTATTCAATTAAGACATCATGCAGTTAGTGCATCAAGGTACATGACTTCAATACAGGCATTAAAGAGACATTTTTGTTTAGACCGCATCCTACAGTGGTATATAACTCAGTAATCTACTTATATTCCATCTGCTTAATAGCATAAACTATATCTCCACCCCTCACATTTGGATAAAACTCTAGATCTGTGTAAACACAGCAGTTTTAACAAATTTGGATGGTGTTTGGATGCTATGTACCATATTACATTCGATTTGTGGGAGATTCATGTTTTATTTGTACAGGGACTGTAGATCAACCACAGGACTTTACTTCTTATATGACAATAGATTTTTAAACAAATTTTTATTAATTTTAAAACAAAGACTGTACAAAATTATTTAGAGATAAATAGAACAAAAACATAACTATTTACAGATATCCACAACAAAATCAAACATAGAAAACTAAATCATTAAAATTTAACAAGTAGATAACAGATTTTATAAAGATTTTTCTATGAATTGCTGCCAATATTCTAAAGAATTTCTGGATGTGTTCGTTTTTAGAGATGAACGATGGAATATAAATACATCCATACTGTATATAGGAAGGTATGCATTAAAAAAATGTGTACTTACACAGATCTATGCATCCCAATCACATTTATAAAAATGTACTTAAAGGATAATCTTTAAGGGCTTTGAGACTGACAAGCAGAGATTTGGATTACTGTATGCACTGAATGAAATGAAGACAGATTTCATAGCCAGAGGCTATTCAGCTAGTGAATTTCTTCAAGCTGTCAACACTGCTGTGAACAGCAGACCAACACAGGCGATACCTTATTTTTCTAAATCTACGGCACCTGTTACTAGACAGACCCCTCCACTGAGGTTGACTCCTATGTATTCTAGCAATATTAACTATTTCTGTGATATTAAAAGAAAGTAGTTTATTCTAATAGAGAATGACGATTTTAATAAAAAATGGGGGATTCCCCATCCTTTGTATTTAAATATAACAGGTCTCTGAAAAGAGATAGCTGTGTTATAGACATATGACTGGTACTGGCTATAAAGGTAAATCTCACAATAAAATTGGAACTGTTTCCTTTAAATTATAGTGCGTGTAAGCACATTGATACATGTCTGAGTTTTGTGCATCCAAATTGATGGAAATGTTAGAAGGTAATTTCTTTTTTGTGGATGGCAAATATATCTTCTTCTTCTTTGGGCTTTTCCCGGTTAGGGGTTTGCCACAGCAGATCACTTGCCCGCTCATGATTGGCAGTGGAGTTTTACAGTGTCAAGTTGCCAGCCCGGCGCCCAACCTTCCACAGAAGGCACACACACACAGACATTCACGCTAGTTGTGCTGAATGTTCCTGTTTTTAAATTGGGAAAACAAACAATGTTAAGGGGACATATTTTAAAACATTTAGGTGATATCAGGAAAGTTAAATTAGCAAATGCCCCTGCCAAGTATTTTGAAACAAAGGGCTGCCAACATTAGTTTAAGTTTCTAGTTTTATATCCAAATATGAGGAGTGGAGACATAGTTAATGCTACTGAGTAGGCTAAATCCATCTATTCATCCATTCACAATCCCTTTTTCCCATATGTGGTTTGGGTGTCACTTTAATAGTGACAATCCTCTAAAGCCTAGGCTCACACCACTGGGTGGGTAACCCTGCTACAGTTCTTTTTTTTTCCATACTACTTACACAATGGCTAATTTAGAGTATCCAGGTCATATCTTTGGTGTGTGAGAGGAAAATGAAGCACATAGAGAAAACCCACATGAATAGTGGGAGGATATGCAGCCTCCACACAGAAGGCACCCTTGCCAAGCTTCAAACTGCTGAACCTCTTGCTGTGAGGTGACAACACTATCTGCTGCATGATTGCGTACTGCACCGTTGTGCAGACTGAATATACGTGGATTATTTAGTTATGTGCCTCTATAGAATTTGGTCTAAATGATGCTGTCTTTTTAAAACATGTATTGCATTCACATAACTTGATTCACAGATCACATGATTTCTTAACTGAATGTTTTTTTTAAAATACTGTGGTTGATGGTTAATTTTATCATCTGATGGAGCACCTGCTGACATGAAAGTGCTCACCATTTTGAATAAAGAATTTTCAGGCCATTGGTCAGCAGCCATTTTGTTTTTGATTTATAACAAACAGTATCTGCTGGGCTGTATCAATGACCTAATGCTTCCACTACACAGGATCTGGGAGATATCACATCTTGAATACTCCACATCTTGAATACTCTGTAATTCTGGAGGCTATATGAGAAAAAAAATGTCAGACTGCTGGAGGTCATTCAGGGGAATCTACAGAAATGTCTTTGGGATGGAGTGGAATGAATAGGAATAGAAATGAGAGACATTACAGCTTTTCATACTAGAATCCACAAGAGATAGTGGGAGCATGATGCTGGTGCACGATATGTATCTTTGTTGACTAGGTTTAGCCCACTGGGCCTGTGCCCAATATTCAAGTGAGACCAGATGTGGTATTTATGCTGACTAAGGTAAGAGAGTGAGAGCTCTTCTCAGATGAATCCTGAAGAAACATAGGCCATGAATTTGGTACACAATATTTAATGCCTTTGTTGATTGAGTTAATCCTACTAAGTGTATGGCCTCTGTTCAAGGGAGAGCAAATATGATATTCATACTGACTAGGAAAATTCCTCTAATATTTTCATTAATGTATTTTGGGAGCTTCCAGGCTACCACCATCTAAGGCAGATGAGAACTATGTTTAACATCTTGCTTAAAAGATGGCGCACTTTGGACAGCGTCATTCCCATTATACTGCACTATAGTGTTAGTAATAGGACAAAAATCCAACTACCACAGCCTTATGATCAGCGAGTATCAAAACTGAGTGTCCCATGTCTTGAGCCACTGACCTCTGACCATGTCAGATGATTTAAAGGGGTCATTCTGAGCAAAGTGAGCAGAGGGGTAAGAAGGGACATGGGCAGCAGATTGCAGGCCAAACTATTCCTTGGATCTACAAAATACTTTTTTCATAGAGAGGGAAGTAGATGCATGGATCGGACAGTCAGAATGGGAGGTGGGAAGGGGAAGACAATTCATAAAGGCATTCAGGAGGTCCTGAGGTAGTTGGAAAAAAGATAAAACAGACAAGACAGGGATGGAGGAGAGGTGAATATTAAGGCAATTAAAAGGCAGACTAGCTAGCTTCATGTTTCTATTTGCCATCAAGGTAGGGTAAAGTTAAGAACTGTAGTATGCCAGCCTCAGGATCGTCTGCCAGTGGGTACATTTCTAGTGGTGGCACCTTGGGAGACATAATGACATGGTGCCATAAATATTTTAGTCAATTCTTTTTAATCCTGATGATCAGTGGTTGTACTTAGAATGTTCTGGACTGCTGAAATCATTACTGTGTCATGTAGAGTGATTCTAGCTACCTTGTGAAGGAGCCTCATTTCTGAAACATGCATCTGTTATCTCATTCTGCTAGGGAATACTCAAACGTAAGGATCCAGACACAGATTGTCAGGTAAACTTAAAGCTTTATCTGGTGGCTCATTTCCTCACCATAGTCCAGTACAATGCTACCTCTGTACCCATCTGCTTGGTCAATCCATATATCTAGTAACTTCAGTCATGAATAAACAAACTCCTAAGATACTTAAACTTCTCTATCCATACCTCTCAACCTTTAGAATAAGAAATTTGGACAAAGCCATGAAAAAAGTGGTACAAACAGGGACAATTTTTAAATATTGCTCTTACAAACTTAGAAAGTTGATAGAATAACAGGTTTTGCATTAGCATGAATTTTCTGAAGGGTAAGAAGTCTAAAACTCAAATGTTTGTCAATAATTTCTAACTTCAGTCTTTAATGATTTGCCAATAATTTGACAATTTTATGAAAAATGGACCAAAATATAAGGCAAAAATCTGGACATTCTCCGACAATTTGTACAGTTGAAGATGTATGCCTCTTCTTAAAGTAACTGCTCCCCCCATCCCATCACCTCCTGATAGCAGTCCATTCTTCCTGAAGAGAACCATGACCTCTGCACTGGAGAGGTTGATTGTTTTTTCCAGTAATTTACACACACCAGTAAATTATTCCCATGCCCACTGAAAATGACATGCATCTGAGATTAGGATTGAAATACCATCTGCAAACAGCTGTGATTCAGGTCTCATATCTTTAGACAAAATGATCTCATCTGAACTCATGAATTCATCTGATTGGAGGTTGCTGGAACAGGGCTCAATTTTGAGCTTTTTTATTGGTTAATTTGTTTAAATTAGTTTGCTTTCATTTGCTACATAAGCAAATCCAGGCCATCTGCTGATCCCTGGAAACTTAAGTAGAAATTTTCACTGTATATTGCACTTTTGAACTGCATTTTTACCATATCACTGTTTACTTGAACTGTTTTTTTTTCCTGAAATTGTTGCCTTTTGTTTGCTGTACCATAGACTAGATTCAGACCTGCTGAACCCAGTTCTGTTTGTATAACATGAGCACTAAACCAGGCCATCTTTTATTGGAAAAGGTTCTCCTGCACCCTAGTAGCAGAAGTGTGCAGCTAGAACTCATCTGATTGAAAATTGCTGGAACATGTCTCAGTTTTGAGATTTCTTATTGGTTAATTTGTTTAGATTAGTTTGCTCTTGTTTGCTACATAAGCACCGTGTTTGCAAATCTCGCACTGCCGCACAGCTTTGGGCACCATTGGTGGTTATGATGCAAACACTTTTACCTGCAAATTTTCCCTTAGTACCCTGCTGGTGCTCCATCTGTGAGTTCTTGTAATTGTCACTCATTGACAGGTGATTGCATTCAGCGAAGCTCCTGTGGTACCAATACAGATCCTACCCACTAGCCCTTTGTATTTTTTGTCCACTTCACTTGTCCTCTACTTTACCTGGTCCTTCTTGTCCTCTCCCTGTTTTCTGACCACATGAACTTACCTGGCATTATTGGACAATTTTCCTTAGTTTCTCCAGCCAGCCTAGTCAACTTGGGCATCCTGATGCAATGTAGCAATTGCCTCACGTACACTGACACTGACAACCCACTTCTTTTACTCCACACAAATTCATTATGTGAGAGATGCGTCTATATCAACAACCTAGAATCCAGGCTCTCTCGCTCACCTGTCAGTTCATCTGATACTAAGCAGGTTGTCAGCATGTACACCTCACCTCCTGCAGCCACCAAACCAACACCACATAAACCTATATACGTGGAGTTTCTTACAAGAAGCTTACCTAAACATCAGAAACCTCCCAAACACAAACCCAAGCAAGCTTCACATAACACATCCTCTGCAGAATACAGTACACATAATATATTACACACCAGTGTCTCACCAGTCAAGCCCCTAAGGCATAACACAAAAACAAACATTTTAGTCATAGGCGTCTCTATTGTGAGAGGTCATTGTCAGCTGTCTGTCAGGTGCCAGGATACACCACATCACACAAACACTCAAGTCTCTCAACAACAAGCATTGTTATGATCCATCATAGTCCATGTTGGTGTGAATGACTTGAGATGTACCTCACTGGACTATATGAAAAGATAGACATGACTGAGCCCTTTGATTATGTGTCTCAGGCAGGTATGTCCCTAGCCTTAAGTAGCATTTTACCTTTGCCTAGGTTGATACCTCAATTCAAACAAAAATGATTAACTTCAACAACTGGCTTAGTTTCTGGTGTTAGTCAAAGGGGATCCAGTATCTGTAAGCCTGGGATGACATGGTGGACAGAACTTAATGCTTTGCCAGAGATGGTCTTCATCTGTCACCCCTGGGATTTTGCTTACTGGCTAAGGGTCTTGTCATCCCTATAGAACTTAAGCCAAGTTCATAAGAACAAAATTTCCAGTGTAACAATGATATAGGAATCTCTAAATGCTCAACCCCACCCAGTTTAATTTTGTCAAGAGGAGATCATGCCTGTTAAACTTGGTGGACTTCTTCAAGACAGTCACCAAAGCCTTAAGGGCAGATCTGTACATATGTCATACCTAGACACAGCCTAGGCCTTTATACACAATCCCCCTCTCAGGCATCATTTTTAAACTCACCCAGCTGGGTATCAGCAAATATATTGCCAGATGGGTTGCAAACAGGCTCACTGATAGAATTCATACAGTCAAAATAGGGGGTTCAACCTCCTCCAGCAGACCCTAATCAGTGGTGTTCCACAGGGATTGGTTCTGAGACCCCTACTGTTCAGAATCTACTTCTCCGATGCACAGGCTAAAACTAAAGTACAGTGGTTGACAAAATTTGCTGATGACTGCAAAGTGGGAGCGATCATTAAAACCCCTAGCGATGTCAACATCCTGCATGAAGGTCTTATGCAGACTAACGACTGGTGCCAAAGTCATGGTCTTAAACTTAATGAAAAAAAATACATTTTCATCCCCTTCAGCAAGGGTGATGTTCTTGCAAGCTACCACATCAATAGTAATACCTTAAGCACACAGTCAGTGGTGAGAGATCTGGCACACAGGTTGACAGAAACCTTAACTTTGATCACCATGTCTCCATAATGGTACGAAGGGTATTTTATATTGCTCATCTCATAAATAAGGGCATTGCCTCCAGAAAAAAGAAGTTATAACCCTCCTGTACTCTTCAAGCATCAGGCCAGTTATAGAGTACAATGTTCCCTTTGGTATATTCCTTTCCAAATACCTGCAGCAACTGGAGAGACCATGAAGGTTCCTCACAAAGAAAATTCAGGGTCTTCAAGATCTGTCTTAAATAGACAAATTGAAATCATTGTCACTATACTCTGTGTCATACAGACTGCTTAGAGGTGACCTGTGCCTTGCATACAGAGCAATCTCTGACCCAGATTTAATGGAAATGCTGCACATTTGCAAGTCAATTGGCACATGGGTCACTAGCTCAAAGGACCTTAACCTGGTATGTGATATCAGCAGAACTTGCTGGGGCAATAGATACTGATTTTAGTGTCTGCTTGAACCAGACACCCTTGGGAACATGGGTTGAACTTAGACCTTCATATCCTTTTTAAGAAATTCATAAAAAGGAGACGAGACAAGGCATACTCTTGGTGGAGTCATGTGGTCACCTTAAATATCTCAGACTTAATGACAGATAGGTTCCTGACCCAGAGACTCCCCATACTCGGGAATAGACTGCCCATACATGTCAAGCAGAGTGCCTCATTGGCCCTCTTCAAAAGGAATCTTGATGATTGGATGGGAGATAGGAAATTCACCCCGGGGATCATGTCAGTCAGGGGTCCAGAGAAGTAAATATTGTGGGAAGAAATATCCAGGGAATTGTTATGGCTAGGCTTGCATAGGTCCTAGGGCTGATAGCCTAATAGCAACCTATGAACCTATGAATGTGAAGATACCTATTATTCCTTAAATGCACACCCTAACATCACCGCGACCACATACTGTTTTAGTACCTCCTACAAGACATATCAGGTTTACACAGTCAAATACCTTTACTTTGTGCTGTGGTCACAAGGCGCATACTGACCATACTGCCAACCTCTAATAACGGTCCAGTAACTATGGTAAAAGGACAAAGAGTTGATCCCCATTTCTCAGGCAGGATAACATCTGCATTACTCCTCAGTGAATGAAGTCTTTTTTCTGGTACCCTGGCACAGTCATTTCCAGGAACACTAGTTGATATGATTTTTCTATGTTCTTCTTTCGGCTTTTCCCAGTTAGGGGTCGTCACAGAGGAACTCCGGTCTGCTAATGATTGGCAGTAGATTTTTTTACAGGTGCCGAGGTGCCAGCTCGATGCCCAACCTTCAGCGAAGGCATGCCCATTCTATGCATGTCTTTTGAACTCCACTCGACCGCGGGGAGGACATGCAGACTCCACACAGAAGGTGCTCGAGCTGAGAATTGAATGGGAAAACCTCTTGCTGTGAGACAACAACACTACCGCTGCACCACCGCGGCTTGATATTATTTTTCTATAATTGAAACATACCCATCCCGTCCCCTTTCTAGAAATTGGGAGCACTATCCCAGTTTGTGAGTCCAGAGGTACTATCCCAGCCTTCACTGCACCACTGAAAGACTGAAAATGTATGTTAACTGTGACACTGCAACAGTGTAAAACTTTCAGAACTTCAGACAGATCTCATCCATTACCACAGTCTAGCCATGACAGAATTCTTTAATCACAGCAGTGACTCATATACAGAAATGGATCCAATTCAACCATCTGTTTCTGGCACTGCTTCCTTTGAGCAGGGAATATTCATTGGATTCTGAAGTGTTTCAGGATGAAGTTAGCATTTCTCCACTCTTTCTGTGAACAGCCTTGGTAACACCTGTCCTCACTTCATAGTTTGCAAAATAGTTTGCCAGGACTGCTCTGTGTCTATCTAAAAGTCTTTCTCTGCTTTGGTAAATGGCATAAATGCCACCTTCCTCATTTCTCTGTATATATCAGTCAACAATGGAGACCCCACTACCATTACAAAACATTTTCTCTCACTAATGTTATCAACTATTGACTCTCAGGCACTAACCACTTTTCAGCAACATCTTCATGTCAGTACCACACCTTACGATGTCTTGAAAAGGGTCTCTTCAGACCATATATCCCTTCTGTCACCACATATGCAGGAAAAGATCTACTCTTGGTGGGGGTTAATGTTATCCCATACAGAAGTATTGGCTAGTCTTTTAAAGGTACTCTCAGTACATTTTGACTTTTTTGTGCAATTCAGGTGCTGTGGCCAATTGAACAATTTGACATCAGTGATCAGTGGATAGTCAGTTTTGTCTCTATGTTGTAGACAGATGGATCCCTGACTATGACCCAAATTACCTAAATTTGACAAGCAGTTTGTGCACTGGAGGTTTCAGGTACAGGAGATTTGGTGTTAACAGCTATCAGCTGCTTGCTCATCTTTGAAGGAGGGAGTAGTGGCTTTGGTCAGCTGATCACCGCCACTCAAGCTGAAGCTTGCGTGGCACCAAAATACAATGCTGTGTCTTGCCTACCACCCAGTTCAGTTCTGTGATGTCACATCTCCCTCATCTCTAAGTTAAAAACCAATAAACAGGTCATCATTCCATTCTTCTTCAAACTGCAACTGTAGCAAATCTGACAAACTGCTTGCTGCAAATGTAAAAAGCAGCTTCCTGCAATTATGGTCCAATATCGCACATACCACACATGAAGTGCATCAGTACAGTATCAGTATTAATTTCTGGATTCTGGTACCATACTGCAATACCACCCAATCGGCAATGACCAATTGCACCTTTAAACATCTTATACCTGGGACAACAGCCCCTATCACCCCACCCTAGATACACCTCTGGCAAAATGGCCTGGACTGAGGATATGGGCTTGGTAATACCAAACTAGTTATGGTAGCCTCAAGAACCTGTGGTGGAAACATGTACAAGGAAGAGGAAGACATAGGACCCCCGCCCTACAGTGAATCAGTGATTATGTCAGCTATCAGGGACCAGGTTATGACCCTAATAGAAATGCTGCACAAAACACTTCCACTGTTGCCTGGATGATGGCTCCTCTGATCATCTCTCACTTGTGTACTAGGGATACATAGCATAGAACAACAAAGTGGTTCAAGGCAAGTAGGGAGTGACCTGATATTTGGCAAGCATGAATGCAAAGATAATATAGAACGATTCAGTTGACAGTCCAGTACCTGTTTTGACCTGGGTGTTAAGAACCTATGACCTCAGGTATCATGACATGGTTACAAATTCAGTCAGCAAACTTTGGCCCAGTATGCTTAGGTACCAAGTACACTTGTGACTGTTATTGTATTACAATTGCAGTTTGCATGGGGGGAGCTACCTCCAACATTTTAACAATGTCTTGGCTGACTTCTGTGAGGAGATGAGCATGTGATCATTATTGCTGTCTCAGTTACTAGGTTCTAAATAACAGCATGAATAAATGGGCATTTAGTAAAACATGATTCTTTACAGCACGGTAACCAAGGATAAAGCTAAGAGAAGTGTGCAGTCTCTCTTCCCCTGTAGCTTCTTAGACTGTCAGTTGCTCCATCTGACGTTAAGGTAAAGCTAATAAAAATAAGCAAAATACACATGTGTGAAACTCAACAAATCTTACTCTGTCATTTGTAGGAGTCTCCTTAAATGAACACAATCCATATAATATAAAGTTAGGCTGAGAGTTTGAGCTTAATTTTGCAAGAAAACACGCTTGTGCAAATAATACAGGTTGTATAAAAAAATAATCTAGGAGTTCCACCTGCTGGCCAGTTATGCAATTGCTGTACTACTTACAATAAAAGCAGTTGGGAAGAATCACAAGATGTTTTGGTAGAATCTTGAGAAGCATGCTTCATAAACTGCGATAGACAATTACTTTTATATTGAATTTTAGTTTAGAATAAGATCCATTTGGCTTCACAGCGCACTACCTTTTGACAATGTGATCCAGTTCCTTCTTTAAAACGTATGCTTCTAAAAGGTGATGATTTCTTATATAAACTAAACTTTCCTATGTATAGATGGGGGGGGGGCAAGAATACTTCATCTGTTTACAATGCCAGATCTGTAATCAAACATAGCAAGTGTGTAATCAGACATTAACCTACATAATGCTAGCCTTTAAAGCCACTGCACATTCTGCATCGTTGATATAAGCTGAACAGGGAATTATTTTATTTTATTTATTTTACATTTGTTTAATGGGCCTGAATCCGGGTCTGAATGGGCAGGGCTGTCGGTTTTCAGCAGAGGCCCGGGGAGAAAAGCTTCACACAATATATCAGTGTATAAAAAACACATGTAGCAAATTAGAAAATAAACATTTAGAAACGTAAACATTCAGAATTGCCATAGAACCTCACACAAGTATTAGTTGTATGAAGTATAAGTTGCTAGACATTGCTGTACATATCAACATTATGATAAACAATGATTACATACACTATACAATAAAAGTGATGAGAAGAATACATTCAGAATACATATACAATGGTGTACATACTAACATTATGTAGAAGACACTTCATACACAGCTGAAAGGAATTATCTTAGTTTGAAGTTATAAAAGGACACTATAACAAATATAGTTATGGTTCATAGGTACATAGGTAGGTACTAGGCTATTGGCCCTAGAGCCTATATAAGCCTAGCCAAATGGTACCCTGGCTTCTGCCACCCAAGAAAATTATTTTCCTGTGCCCCTGTCAAACAGAGGGACAGAAGTGATCCCCAGGGTGAATTTCCTATCTCCCATCCAGTCATCAAGATTTTTCTTGAAGAGTGCTAATGAGGAGCTTTGTTTGATATACATAGGTAGTTTGTTCCAGAGTATGGGAAGTCTCTGGGACAGGAATCTATCCCTCCAGCTTGTTCTATTGATTGTGGTGACAAGGTTTAGGTCCCTAGAGCATGTAGCTCGGAGGGATTGGGATTTCTTTAAGTGGAGCATGTCCAACAGCTCTGGGGTTGACATAGCTTTGTATGTTAGGCAGAGATTGCCTCTGAGTAGGTGACCCAAAGATTCCTGGAGTTCATAAACTCAAATGCCATGGAACAACTAGTCACCATCCCCACAAGAGGAGAAAACATACTTGATCTCATCATCACGAACATGGGATCAAAATGTTCAACACCAGAAGTATACCCCTCACTGGTGAGATCAGATCATAAACTAATCTCGCTGGAGGTCCTCATCCCGCCCCCACCTGAAACAAAAAAGACCACAGTGAAAAACTTCTCAAAAGCCAATTTCACACTTCTAAAAACTAGTGTGGTCTCCTTTAAGGCCCCTGAGCCAGTGGTAAACATTACTCAACCCGCTGAATCACTTACAAATGCCTTCTACCAGCACCTACAGGACTGCATGGATCAGGCAATCCCAAGCACAACTAAGACTCTCTGTACCAAAGGCAAGCGTCCAGTCTGGTGGACCCCAGCCATAAACAAGCTCTACAACAAAAGGAGGAAGCTACTACAAGATAGAGCAAAATCCTTGAAAGGTAAGACACCTTTGATCATTATAAGTAAAAAACTAAGAGCTCTCATAAAATCATCCAAGGCAAATTTCGAGAGAAAAATCGCCAAGGACTCTAAAGACAATCATAAGGCCTTCTTTAGCTATGTTAGAAACCTAGGAGGAAACTCCCAGATATGCTCAGAATTAGTTCAAAATGATGTGAAAATTACTGAACCTACACACATTGCTAACATACTGGCTGACAGGTTCAGTGCAAACTTCTCCCCCCCCTCCCCCCAAAAAAAAGAGATATCTATTCCAGAGGATTGTAGCCTCCCAAACATCTCCAACGCCCAGGTGAGAACTGCCCTCACTAAGGCAAAAAACACAGCATCCATGGGACCGGATGGTGTCCCCGGCTGTGTGCTTCATGAACTCAACGAGGAATTAAACCCACAGTTAGGACAGCTG
This sequence comes from Protopterus annectens, assembly GCF_019279795.1. Lineage (NCBI taxonomy): Eukaryota > Metazoa > Chordata > Ceratodontiformes > Protopteridae > Protopterus > Protopterus annectens. The sequence goes on from NC_056726.1 coordinate 1,543,547,477, forward strand.
TTTAATCTTAGCCTCACCTCAGGATACGTACCCAAGGAGTGGCGCACGGCGACGGTGGTCCCACTTCATAAGGGCGGTGCCTCCACAGACCCTGGAAATTACCGCCCCATTAGCTTGACAAGCCTTATCTGCAAAGCCATGGAGAGGATCATAATGGAACTCATAAATAAAGACATAGGGAACTTGCAGACTTTGGATCCAACCCAGTTTGGCTTTGTCAAAGGCAGATCCTGCCTCTTAAACTTGGTTGACTTTTTCGAGACAGTCACCAAGGACATTGATGAGGAAAAGGCAGTCCATACAGCCTACCTCGACCTGGCAAAGGCCTTCGACACAATACCCCACTCAGGTATCATCGAAAAACTCATCAGCTTGAATGTAAACCCATACTTTTATATTGAATTTTAGTTTAGAATAAGATCCATTTGGCTTCACAGAGCACTACCTTTTGACAATGTGATCCAGTTCCTTCTTTAAAACGTATGCTTCTAAAAGGTGATGATTTCTTATATAAACTAAACTTTCCTATGTATAGATGGGGGGGGGGGGGGGCAAGAATACTTCATCTGTTTACAATGCCAGATCTGTAATCAAACATAGCAAGTGTGTAATCAGACATTAACCTACATAATGCTAGCCTTTAAAGCCACTGCACGTTCTACATCGTTGATATAAGCTGAACAGGGAATTATTTTATTTTATTTATTTTACATTTGTTTAATGGGCCTGAATCTGGGTCTGAATGGGCAGGGCTGCCAGTTTTCAGCAGAGGCCCGGGGAGAAAAGCTTCACACAATATATCAGTGTATAAAAAACACATGTAGCAAATTAGAAAATAAACATTTAGAAAAGTAAACATTCAGAATTGCCATAGAACCTCACACAAGTATTAGTTGTATGAAGTATAAGTTGCTAGATATTGCTGTACATATCAACATTATGATAAAAAATTATTACATACACTATACAATAAAAGTGATGAGAAGAATACATTCAGAATACATATACAATGGTGTACATACTAACATTATGTAGAAGACACTTCATACACAGCTGAAAGGCATTATCTTAGTTTGAAGTTATAAAAGGACACTATAACAAATATAGTTATGGTTCATAGGTTCATAGGTACATAGGTAGGTACTAGGCTATTGACCCTAGGGCCTATATAAGCCTAGCCAAATGGTACCCTGGCTTCTGCCACCCAAGAAAATTATTTTCCTGTGCCCCTGTCAAACAGAGCTACAGAAGTGATCCCCAGGGTGAATTTCCTATCTCCCATCCAGTCATCAAGATTTTTCTTGAAGAGTGCTAATGAGGAACTTTGTTTGATATACATAGGTAGTTTGTTCCAGAGTATGGGAAGTCTCTGGGACAGGAATCTATCCCTCCAGCATGTTCTATTTATTGTGGTGATAAGGTTTAGGTCCCTAGAGCATGTAGCTCGGAGGGATTGGGATTTCTTTAAGTGGAGCATGTCCAACAGCTCTGGTTTTGACATAGCTTTGTATGTTAGGCAGAGATTGCCTCTGAGTAGGTGATATGTGACAGAGTAAAGTTGGAGTTTTTTGAGACAGTCTGCATAGGGCATCTGTTTGAGTCTTGTAATCCTCTTTGTGAGGTATTTTTGTGGCCTTTCCAGTTGTTGTAGATGTCTTGTGAGGTACATACCAAAAGGGGTGTTGTACTCTATAATGGGTCTAATGGGTGATGAGTAGAGAGGAACAATGACCTCTTTTTTCCTGGATGAGAAACCTTTTGTGATGAGGTGTGCCACGTAGAAGGACTTCCTAACTACTGTGGCGATGTGATTATCAAAGGAGAGACTACTGTCCATCTGTGCCCTAAGGTCTCTTATCACACTTTCGGTGTTAAGTAGACTACCGCCTATGTGGTAGTTCATGGGTACAGAGTTTTTACCAAAAGGGATGACAATGCACTTTTTGGCATTGTTCTTGAGGCCATGGCTTTGACACCAGGCATTTGTCTCAGTGAGGCCCTTTTGTAGGATGTCCACATCGTTAAGAGTTTCAATTATGGCTCCTAGTTTGCAGTCATCTGCGAACTTTGTTAGCCAAAGACCTGTATTAGCCTGTACTTCACAGAAGTAGATACCAAACAGGAGAGGACCTAGGACTGAACCCTGTGGTACTCCACTTATCACTGGTATGAAGTTGGATTTAGAGTCTGCTACTTTCACAGTGTGGGTTCTGTCAGTGAGCCAGTTGGCAACCCATCTTGTGACATAGGGAATTATACTTAGTTTAGTGAGTTTACCTATAATTCCAGGTAGAGAGGAGATATAAAAATTTAGCGGTCTTGGATGAGTTAGCCAGGGTCAGTGCATGTACATATCTTTGATTTGGAGAGATAGGATTTTAGTTGATTTTTGAAGGGAAGTTTGTCTGTATCCAGAATTCAAGTGGGAGGGAATGGGAATCTCCTGAGATGTGTCTGCTTTTGGATACTTCAACCGGCCCTTTGTTGGTAGATCTTAGCTGACGGTTATTGGTGTAATGGTTAATTACGGCTTGTAGGGTTGGGGTTTTGTTGGGGTGGTTAAAAATTTGGTGAGCTAAGGGTGAGTTGGTTTAGAGTCAGTAAGTTTGGTAACTTGAGCCAGGATAGCTTCTGAAGGGCTTAACAGTGGTGGGATCTGTAGGAACAGTCTGTAGCAAATTTAGCTATTTTGCTATAGCAAGCAGATCGTTTGTTTAGATTGTGTTTATTTAGGTTAACTAGAACAGGAGAAGCATATAAAAGTGTGGAGAGAAGGTGGGTTCTTGCTATTATAGCTTTACTATTAGTAGTCAGATAGTTCTTACATCTATAGAGTGAACCTAGTTTTTTTATGCACTTTTGTTATGGTTTGGGCTATGTGTTTGTCCAATTCCATACTTTGGTCAATGATGACCCCTAGTAGCTTGGTTTGTGCAACTGGTGAGATAATGCTAGTGTCAGAAGTGATAGGAGGAATGGAATCTATAACCTTGGAGGGATGGAAGACCATGAAACAGTTCTTTTTGGGGTTGAGTATTAATTGATAGCCGATAAGCAGCTTTCAATGGTTGTAAAGGATTCTTGTTTTTTTTTTTTTTTTTCTGTAGTAGCTGGATAGAGGAAGCTGAGCAAATTAAGGTGGAGTCATCAACAGATTGTACTAAGCTTGCATGAGAGGTGGCTTTATGGAGGTTATTTGTGAATATTGTGAAAAGCAGGGGTCCAAGTACAGATCTTTGTGGCACACCTAAAGTAACAGGGAGAAGGGGGAACAGGGACCCCTGCCACATAATGGCTTGCTGGCAACTAGAAAGATAGTCCTTAAACTACAGGAGTGTAGAGTTATTTAATTTATGTTCTGAGAGCACTGCCAGTATCTTGTTATGGAAGACTGTATAAATTGCTTTGGATAGGTCCAAAAAGACAGTACATACAAGATTGTCTGCATTCTGCTGTTGATTAATAAGATTGGTGAAGCTGATGAGGGCAGTGGTAGTGCTGTAGCTAGGGCAAAAACTGTGTTTTGTTTCAGCTAGGAGGGTATTGGATAGAAGGTATTTTAGTATTTGGGAATGTATACTTTTTTCTAGGATTTTAGATAATGATTATAGTATAGCTATTGGGCAGTAATTAGAAAACTCATTAGAGTTACCACCTTTGTGTAGAGGTGTTATATGTGAGATTTTCCAGAGAAGAGGGACCTGTTGCTAGGAGATGGATTTGTTGATAATTATAGAGACAGGGTATGAGATAACTTTGGTTGTGATCTGGAGGTATTCTTCTGGGAGTTTACCAGCTGCTAGGGTAGTGGGTCTTGATTTGGTCAGGTATCTGAAGATTGTACTGTTGTGGACTGGTTGTAGGGAGAAATAGTTTTGGTTAGTTGGGGAATTTAGCAAATCTAGGAGGGCTGTCGGAAAAGTGTTTGTTAACAGCTTTAAAACTGAGGTAGTAAAATCTTTATTGAATTGTACCGTAATGTTGCTAGTGGCTGTGCCAATGTTTGGGGGTGGGGTACTTGTTGTTCCGGGTTGAAGCATTATATTTATGGCTGACAAGAATTTTTGGGGGTTAAAGTTATGTTTAATTTGTATATTGGAGTAATTCATTTTCTTATCCATTCTTATTTGTTTTTGTTTTTTTGCTTTATTTTATAATTCAAGGAATAGTTTCCTGTTAGTGTTAGTTTTGTTATTACGCCAAGTGTCTCACATTTTATTCCTTTGTTTTTGTAGAAGCTGAGTACTTTTGGTGAGCCAGGGGACAGAGCTGGACTTTGTTCAAATTCTTCTAGGGGGGCAAGTTGGTTTAGTATGTTGGGAAAGGTGGAATAAAAGTGGTCTACTGCTTTATCAAGGGAAGGGTTGAGAGGCATGACCAATTGCAGATATTTAGTGCTGTTATGAGATCATCTGCTCTAGCATTTTTTGTGTAGTGTACATGTTTGACGGAACTATTTTTTGTGGGTCTGATTTGTTTTCTCAACACAAAGGTAGGGAGGTGATTGCTTAGACTGTCAGGTAGGGTGCCAGAATATTGTGTCAAAGATGGGTGATTAATGAGGATCCAGTCTAAAATGGATTCTTTTTTGGTAACTTTATCTATTCTAGTCAGGGTTTGGATAATCTGAGTGAAATCATGTAGGTTTATGTGAATAGTGGGGGGGGGTGTCTATTGAAGCCCATTCTATGCTAAAGTCACCTAAAATCAGTGTTTCATGGGGAAAGGAATTGCATGCCCAATGGATTATGGATTCCAATAGTGTTAATATGGTCATCGGGAGGGATCTATGAACCTAGTATGTTCAATTGTTTTTGTGGGTTGATTTTTCCCTTTGTGAAAAGGGTTTTGATTTTGTTGAAAGTAGCGATGATTATGTTTAAAAGGTTAACTTTAAGGTTATTTTTGAAAAGAAGGGTGACACGGCCTCCGCTTTTGGATGTGTGGTCTTTTCTGAGTAGGTTATATCCTGGTGGAAGTAATTCATTGTGTTTAATATGTGGCTTAAGCCATGTTTCAGTAAGGAGCACAATGCCAGGGCCATAAAGGGATAGTGCTGCATGGAGTTTGTCCATTTTGTTAAGTATACTTCTTATACTGATGTTAAGAATTAATAGGTCAGTGATTCTTCTAAGTGAGTTTAGGTTAAATTTGGCCTGGTTTATGTTGATATTCGGGTTAGTTATGGGACCAGGATTTGGTTGGATGTCACCACTAAGTAACAGCAGTGAAGCAATGCTCACAATAGTCATAAGGTATTAAATAATAGATAGGTAATATAGTATGGAGATGCGACCTTTTGTAGAGTAAATGGGAATTTTAAATGGGGTTAGCTCTAAGTTTGAGTGAGTGTAGATTGTGGAAGAGATGTGTACTGGAATTTAGGTTGGTATGGAGAAATTGTGCAGGGTGGGTGATTTACTGTTTAGATTGGTGTTGATGTTATGTTGGTATGAAGTGTGGTGGTTTGTTATGAAGAGAGTTATAATAATTAAGGGATGCAAGGAGTACAAAGCGGACATGAGTATGATTAGTAATAATGAATTAGAGTAGATGGGATCAGGTGGGGGAAGGAGTTAGGCCAGGTTTGGATGTAGTAACTGATTAACAAGTAGTGAGTGTGTATCTACATCTGGTTTAATTGGCCGAGTGGCTGTACTCATTATTGAGGGTGTGAAATAGATATTTGGCATATGATTGGATGGTTTAGGAGTATGAGTGTTGTCTAGTTAGTTATAAGTTTGTTGAGCTGGGGGTGGGTAAGAATGGGGGTAGGGTAGGGGAGTTAGCCTGAGCAGAACAAGAGCAAATGGAGTACGTAGAGCCGATTCTGGAGAAATTAAAGGTAAAAGCAAAAACAATTAGGCAAGCTAGCAAGGTGAGTAATGTGGAAAAACCTTGTTCAAGTCTGTGTTAGTCAGGGGGGCTAGGAGAATAAGTGGGCAGTGTAATTTAATGTGAAATATGAGGGAGAGTTTGGTTATGTGAGGAAATGCAAGTGTGGTTAGAGAGACTTAGTGGGCAGTGTACTTTAACATGAGCTAGGAGGGAGAGTTTAGTTATCTGAAGAAATGCAAGTGTAGCTAGAGGTTAATATAGAATAATATAGAATAGGGCTTTTAGGATGATGGCAGCAGGAGGGTGGGTGGTGTGCATTCAGCTCTCACTACATACACAAAATAGTTTTAAAATAAAATTTTACAAGGATGACATACACACATAACAGGTGATGGGCTGCCTTGCTTTGAGATAGCAGCCTGTTTCAAGCTGCCTGGGTCATGGTGGATGTTCCATTTTCAGTATGAGCAATAAGAGCTCCCAAGTAACAGGTGATGGGTTGCCTTGCTTTGGAATAGCAGCCTGTTTCAAGCTGCCTGGGTTGTGGTGGACATTCCATTTGCAGTATAAACAATAAGAGCTCACAAGTAACAGGTGATGGATTGCCTTGCTTTGAGATAGCAGTCTGTTTCAAGCTGCCTGAGTTGTGGGGGATGTTCCATTCACAGTATGAGCAATGAGAGCTCACAAGTAACAGGTGATAGATTGCCTTGCTTTGAGATAGCAGTCTGTTTCAATCTGCCTAGTTTGTGGTGGACATTCCATTCACAGTACAAGCAATAAGAGCTCCCAAGTAACAGGTGATGGGTTGCCTTGCTTTGAAATAGCAGCCTGTTTCAAGCTGCATGGGTCATGGTGGATGTTCCATTCGCAGTACAAGCAATAAGAGCTCACAAGTAACAGGTGATGGATTGCCTTGCTTTGAGATAGCAGTCTGTTTCAAGCTGCCTGAGTTGTGGGGGATGTTCCATTCACAGTATGAGCAATAAGAGCTCACAAGTAACAAGTGATAGATTGCCTTGCTTTGAGATAGCAGTCTGTTTCAAGCTGCCTAGTTTGTGGTGGACATTCCACTCACAGTACAAGCAATAAGAGCTACCACGTAACAGGTGATGGGTTGCATTGCTTTGAGATAGCAGGTTGTTTCAAGCTGTTTGGGTTGTGTTGGGCTTTCCATTCACAGTACGAGCAATAAGAGCTCACAAGTAACAGGTGATGGGTTGTCTTGCTTTGAGATAGCAGCCTGTTTCAATCTGCATGGGTTATCATGGACATTCCTTTCACAGTGCAAGCAATAAGAGCTCACAAGTAACAGGTGATGGGTTGCCTATCCTACAATTTATTTATTTGACATTTGTTAACCAGGTTAGTCTGACTGGGCAAGAAGCCCTTTATAAGCAGAAACCTGAGAAGAAATGCTCCAAAATATAAGAAATATATCTAAGCTGCAAAAACATATAAAAACATCAAGAACCTAGACATATACAAATAGAAATACCGAGCTGAACTATTAAAGATAACAGGAAATGTGATTAGTATAAAGGATACAAGTTATAAGTAAATACAAAAACAGAAATGCACAGCATAGGACTAATGATAATAACAGGAACTGGTATGGTTTAATAACAGCAATGAGGCTAAAATTAACATAGGAATAATAAAGCTTGTAAAATGTTCACAGAGGAAGAGTACAATTAACAATTGGGATATAGTCAACAAGTTAGGAGGTACAGAGAAAATTGTATGTATACTTTTATCTGAGGGGAGCAAAAGGTCATATATAGCCTTAGATAGTAATTGATATTTGGGTAGACTGTCAGCATGAAGAAGGAAAAGTAGTAGGGGGTCTAGTTAATGTAACAGTGCAATTACAGACAAGGGGATGGCAGGATGAAGATGAATAGATCAGGTAGGGGTAGGGCTAGGTCAGGGGAAGTTCCATGTTCTGAGATGGTTCCATGTTCTGAGATGGTAGACTTCATACCATTGCCTTCCCTACAAGACCCCATAATGTTATGAAACCTAACTTTATAAAAATAATTGTAACTGAATTTTTTTTTGAAAGTAGGAACCACAAAAGCAGAAATGGCCCTCCTGACTAGTGACAGTGGCAAATGACAAGAAAATGTATCCTAAAATACTTAACTATACTTTGGGCATGCTCTATAGTGTACACTTTCTGCTATAGTTGGGGTATGCTCCCCCTATACAAACACAAAACATAAACAGTGGGCTTGCCACATATTGACCCTATAGGGAAATTGTGTTTCATGACTGTCACCTGTTGTAGTTACTTTGGACAACCTCTACTCCTCCAGTCTCAAAATACACTTGATATTATATGCTCTGATCTCCTTGCTACATACCTATAATATAATTATTATACTCTTGTGTACACTCAAATACTCTTTTTTGTAAACAGATGCTAGCTCAACTCACAAACACCCACACCCCAATGTTTATGGACTTCAGGCTTGTTGTTTAGATCTGTGTTTCTAAAGTATAGGCAAACAATATAGCTAAGCTGTACTGATGAGGTCAGAAAAGGATGAAACATTACATGTTATGAAGCAGCCAGCCCAGCTAGCTAGAATTTTATAAATAACCTTATGTCATTTGTAAATATTAATGGACTTGCCTTACAAATGTAAGTAAACTGCATGCTATGTACTGAGCTTCAAGAATGCAACCACAGTGTTCCCTGCTGGGAAGGAACAGAAATGGATGTAAACTATTTGCCTGTGCAAATGTATGTTTTAATAGCAGTAGCTGGAACATACAGAGTTAACTTGCAAACCCTCAAGAAAATAAGCTGAAATTGTTTATGATTGTGTTATTATCTCTCAGTTTCAGCAAGAAGACAGAATGTCTGCAGCTAGAAATTCTTTCTATTGTCTGGAAACAGATATAATTACAGGCTTCAAGGGTAATAGCATGTAACTAGTTTTATGACTTCCAGATCCAGGCAACTTCTTAGGGATAAGTATTTTTGACACAGAGGTGTTAATTTTAAGGTTTCTGTTAGCCTGAGAACTAAAGGCAGAAGTGACAAGAATGATGTAATCTGAGATAACCCAGCAAAAATGTTTGATAGTAATTTAAGATCTATCTCAGAGAGTGAGTCAGTGCATTTTGTATCTTGTCTTGGATCTGAACACATCCATCTTCAGCGCTTCTCATCTATATTTGCCTTGCTCTGTAAGTAAGATTTAGGTGATTTCTTTTAGAGAGGTAAGAATATAGTAAGATTAGTTTAGATGTTTCTCTCTTTTTGCTGCCTTCTCCAGTTCTTAATATCTAGGAGACTTAGCTTCTCTCCAGATTGTTCTGTTAATGTCCCAAAAAACAAAACAAAACCAGAAACACCTTCCCAAACTCAACCAAAGAATTTTATTGAGCGCTTTCATCAGAGTAAATCAGTTGATTTCTTCAGAATGATAAAAAGTCAAATAAACCACTTTTAAATATCATTCAGAGAACATCACTTGACACAATCAGTTAATAAAACACACTTAAAATTTGCAAAACAGCTAAAGTGACATTAACCAAACGTTTGTGCTAGAAAGAATAAACCACTAAACATGTAAGTTTTTCATAGGTCAAAGCAACACCATCAATAATTTTGTTTTTAAAAATACATAAAAACATGTACCTTTGCCTTAAAAATGCCGGTATAAAAAATAAAATTAAACCATGTAAGAATGCAGCTTCAGTAAGCTGTTCAAGCTATGGCTGTCATTAAGGCCCAGAAATGTAAGGGCATCTAATCTCACCTGCCAACATACCTCTTTGAATTCAAGATGATCCTCCCATGGACAACCCCGAGGGTCATATGACATCTTTTCTATCACTAAAAACCTAAACTCATGATCAGAATATCTTTCTACATGCTTAAATAAAGTACTGTTGGAATTATGTTTTTTAAGGTCCTTTATATGTTTATAAATTCTTTCTTTTAGTCTCCTCTTAGTTTTCCCAATATAGAAATCCTTGCATTTTGTGCACAGAGCAGCATAAACAACACTTTGGTATTACAAGAGAATTTTCCTTGTGGTCTAATGGTAGCATAGTTAATTTTGATCTTGTCTATACTAAAAATAAAATTACATTGAGCACAAAACCCACATTTCTTAGTCCCCAAAACAGCATTTTGGAGTGCTATTTGAGTCTCTCTTTACAAAAAATGTTTAATAGTCACCCCCCTTCTGAAAATCAGTCCAGGTTCTAGTCCACCTTTTCCAACAATCCTTCTTAACCATAAAAAATCCACCAGTTCTTTTTTAAGATTTTGTAAATATCTTGGTGGTCTGCTGAAAATCTAGTGATGAAAGAACAAACAAAACCCTCACCATTAGTAGTTTGTGTGGTAGAATCTGTATCTAAATAAAAGTTCAAGTCATCATTTCTTATACTGAGTAGGGACTTTAAGCTACCACCCTCTCTTATTCCAGACTTCTTTATACACTTTGTCAACTAACACAGAGGGGTACCCCCTAGATATGAACATATCTTTCATCAAATTACTTTGTATATAAAAATCTTTATCTCTACGAACCATCCGTGAAATCCTCACATATTGGCCCTTTACTACACCCTTTTTGACATGTTCAGGATGGTTACTTTGGTAGTGCAGAAGATTATTACAGTAGGTGGGTTTTCTATAAAGGTCACTTACTAGTTTTAAATTCTCAAAGTCCTTTCTAAGTTGAACATGTAAAAAACTAATATCATGCAATTTGTATACGTAAGTGAACTTTAAAAATTCAGTAATACCATTAATCTATGTTAGGAAGTCATGTACATCACTTTCGTCCCCGTTCCAAACAAAAATCAAATCATCAATATATCGTAAGTACAAATTCCATTTGCTACTATAAGGGAACGTAAAGAGGAACTTTCTTTCCCACATAAGTATAATGATGTTTGCAAAAATGGGGGCACAAGAGGCCCCCATAGCAACCCCTGTTTTCTGAACAAAAATTGTCCTTCAAAAAAAACAAGATTGTGTTTTAGGACAGTTTCCATAAGGGTCACCAAAACTGATACTTGATCATTGCTAAGGAGATGGCTTTCATAAAGAAATTCCTCAAACCATTTAATTCCTGTGGAGTCGGGGATGACGTTAAAAAAGATTGGTTACATCTACAGTAAGAAAGGATATATCCTCATCATAGGACAAGTTTTTAAGTTTACTCAAAAAATGGCAAGAACCTATACAAATATGTTCCTCACCCTTCAAAACATTGTTGAGCATAACATCAATGTATTTCCCCAAAGAATAAGTTATAGACCCAGCTGCGTTAACTATTGGTCTCATGGGCGGGTCATTTCTATCCTTATGTATCTTTGGGATGCTGAAAATACTCGGCACCCTAGAATATTTAGTAGTTACAAAATTGGCTAAATCGACATTAATTTGTCCTTGGTCCTGCATGTCCTTCAACTGCAGTTCAATCTTGTAATAGCTAAAGTTTACTAAATTTAAAGAGACTTCCTCATAAATTAACCCATCCAAAAGTAAAACATTCATTCTATTATTATAGTCTTGCTTAGTCATTATCACTACCCCACCCCCTTTCTCAGGCTTCATAACTCGCAAAGATTTATCTAAGCATAGTTTATTCAATAGAACACTTTCAGTGTTAGACAAACTAAAAATAACATTATCTTACTTGTGTTCTAATAAAGCCCCAAACTCAAATTCACACATATTTTCAAATAATATTAATGAATTCACTGGGGAAGGGGGGGGGGGTTATCCACACTTCTTTTACGTAAAACAACACTGCTTATAACATTTGAAGCAAAAATCAAATAATAGCTTGAGATTTAATTTTCTGACAAAGGTTTTTAGATCCAGAATGAGTTCAACCAAACTCGAGCGTCTAGTAGGGACAAAATTAAAACCCCTACTTAATAAATTAGCAATTTCAAAGCCAAATACATGGGGAGAAAAATTGTAAATTGTAAAGGTGTTCGTTAAAATAAAAGGAAACTCAGTAGGCTCATTTAATTCATTACAACCAGTAGTACTGCAGAACAGCATACTTGTATTTTTTTCATAGTTGTTGTTCACTTGATGTAAAGGACTCAAGGCATCCCCAAACCTGTCTAATTCCACCTGGCTTGTTGCTTTCTCGTGTTCTGACGTGCAGGGCTCTGTTGATAACTCTGGTCCCTATAATTCCACTGAGGCCTGTAGCTTACTTGCCTCCTCTGGTTCCGTATCCTCTCCGATCTTCTTGGAAGTTCCTGCCCTAAAGGGACCTGATTGGACAGTTGGAATTCAGCTCCTCCTCGTGAATTTACAGTACTGTTGTATAGAATCTGTGTTGCGTTCATTAGAAAATGGATTGGACGGTGGTTTGGGGTAAGCTACCCATGTTTGGTAAGCCTTTTTATCCCTGTCCAACTTTTTTTCTTTACAGAACTTAACATCTCCAGTTAATTTATCAACTTTATCAAGCACATTTTTGTAGGCTAAAGTAGATTGCTCAAATAGCATATCTTCATGCAGTGCTTTATCACGTTCAGTTATCTCAGAGTGTAAAGTATCAGTAAAGAGTTAATATCTGTATTGCTAGTATCAGACCTCCCCTGTGTACTAGGGAAAATCTGTCCTGGGGGAGTGCTAGTTTTCAAGGAAGAATTCAACGGATTGTTACCTCTGTTAACGCTGGAAACTCCATGAGATTGTTGCTGTATAAGCTAATTCAGACGTCCGATGTTCTCAACAGGGTCTTCCTCTAAGGGTCTTCCCCTAAAGTAATAGTATGAGCAGGGGAACTCATCCTTAGGTCTGGTCAATGACAAACACCACAATGAAACCAGGAACCAGGCACTGATACAATCCAAAAAAATCAAACCCAGAGATGCCTTCCCAAACTTAAACAAAGAATTTTATTGGGTGCTTTTGACAGCGTAAATCAGCTGACTTCTTCAGACTGATAAACATTCAAATAAACCACTTTTAAATATCGTTCAGAGAACATCACATGTTCTGTTAATGTCACTGTCAAGGTTGAGATCCCTAGAGTGAGAGACTCTAGTGCCATTTGATTTGCAGGGTCTATATCAGAACATCAAAGTTTTAAAACTTTGAATGTTCTAATATCGACCCGTTTTAATTGAACGCTAAAAATAGCGAAGCTGCAGAACACTGAATTCTTTCCTAGGGAAAGAATTTGGTTGGCCGGTTCTGTGGCTTCGCTATTTTCAGCACTGTGGTGGAGATTAACGGGTCAGGTTCAGGTAAGTGTGCGATTGTGTGGTTGTTAGGATTAGGGTGCAGGTTAGGTGAGTTAGGGTTAGGGCGCAGGTTAGGTGAGTTAGGGTTAGGGCACAGGTTAGGTGAATTAGGTTTAGGGGCGGGTTAAGTGAGTTAGGGTTAGGGCGCAGGTTAGGTGAGTGTGCGATAGTGAAGGAACTTGGGGTTAGGGTTTGAGTTAAGGTAAGTGGATAGCTAGTAGTGCATGTATAGTTTAGTGTAGGGTTAGTTATAGGATTATAAGTGTATGTGTATGTATTGATGTTTTTTAGGTGTGCTTGTGTTGTGTGTATGTGTTTCGGAATAGCGAATTTTTTCCCAAGGAAAAAATTTGCTGTTCTGAATGTTCGCTATTATGTGGTTTAGATGTTTTAGGTTCGATGAAATAGCATTCTCTATTTTTATCTTTCGATAATGTGATATAAACACGATTTGTAGATGTGCCGTATTTTCATCAGGTCGGGATCACAGACTGTACTGTAGGCTAGGCACAATTCATCTCTCAATAGTCTATATGATACAGAATACAGTGACAGGGCTTTCAGTCTATCCATGTTGGTCATTGTTTGCAGGTCCTACATCTTCTTAATGAGAAACCTTTGTAGTCTTTCCAGTTGCTGCAGGTGTCTGGTGAGATACATGCAGAAGGGAGTATTGTACTCTGTTAATGGTCTGATTAGGATTGAGTAAAGTGGGTTTATAACATCCTTAGACCTGGATGTGATACCTTTACTTAAGAAATGCGCAATGTAGAAGGATTTCCTTACCACTGTGAAAACCTGGTGGTCAAAGTCCAGATTAATTTCGACCTGTGTTCCCAGATCTTGCACCACTGGGTTTGTACTTAGAGGGTGCTGTCAATATCGTAATTAGTGGGGAATTTTGCTTTGTCAAATGGGATAATAGTGCACTTTTTTGCAACACCAGTCATTTGTTTGTGTTATCCTCTTCCTATAATATGTTAACTTCTTTAAGGGACTCAAGTGATTGTGCCTAGTTTGTAATCATGAGCAAACTTAGTAAGCCAAAGCCTGTCTACTTTAGCCTGGACTTTCAAGAAATAGATTTCAAATAGTAAAGGATCCAGTACAGATTCTTGAATTACACCACTGTTTACAAGTCTACTGGTAGAGGTAGTTACCAGTTTGACAGTTTGTGTTCTATTGATGAGCCACTTAGCTACCCATCTACTGATATAAGGGTTGACCCCTAGTTGAGACAGTTTTCAATGATACCCAAGTGGAGAATTGTGTCAAAGGCTTTGGCTAGGTCCAGATAGGTAGTATGAGATGTCTTACCTTCATCCAGGGCTTTGGTGACTTTCTTGAAGAAGTCTACCAGGTTCAATAAGCACAACCTACCCTTAAAGAAGCCAAGCTGAGTTGGATCTAGAGTTTGAATGTCACCTATGTCCTTATTGACAAGGTCCATGATGATCATTTCCATGGCCTTGCAGATGAGGCTGGTTAAAGTTAGAGATCTATAGTTTCCAGGGTTGGCTGATGGCCCTTGTATATGCAGGAGGATTACTGTTGATGTTCTCTATTCTACTGGTATAAAACCAGTTCTCAGGCTATGGCTAAAGAGAGCCGCAAGTGAGTCCATTAGGTCCTGTTTTAGATTGCTTAATGAGCAACCTGGGATGTTATCTGGTCCCATTGAGCCTGGGTTTTGACCTTGGAGAGTGCAGATATCACCAGGTAGAGAACTGGTGTCAGGTATTCTTTGTGGTATGGCTGGTGGGGATAGGGAAGTGAAGTTTGTGCCAAACCTGTCAGCTATCAGGCTGGCAATATCTTCCAGTATAGTGTGAGTTGTACCATCTACTACCGATTTGGCACATAGCTGAGCACTCCCTTTTAGATTTTGGATGTAGGTAAATAATGCCTTATGATTGTCCTAGTCTATGGATGCTACTTTAGCTTCATAATTAGATTGAGAGGACTTTACAAGACTTCTGATTTGCTTGTTCAGTCTGTGAAGGGAATTCTTCCTCTGTTGAGGCAGTTGCCTCTTGTTCTTGGACATCAGTGTCTTTGTTTTATTATATAACCTGTTTATACTAGATATCTGCCAAGGTGGCTTGCTTTTTCAGGAGGGTCTGGTGCCTTGGATTTCAGTTCAGATGCACTCCAGATCTCTGGCTAAAGTCACCACACTCTGACCAGCTGCGTTTAACTGAGAGCAAATTCTTGCAAACGTAAGGCTTAAATACAGTTTTAAGATACACTACCAATGGAAAAGCCCCAGATTAAGTCTTTCTCCAGCAATCCCCAACTCAGGTGGAACATGAGCTACATACTTCAGACCTCAAGGGTGCAGGGAGGCCCCCTTAATGTAAGATGGCTGGTTTACAGCCAGTGATACCAAACAGCCTGGATTCAGCAAGTCTAAAAGGATAAAGGGGCTCAAACATATGTCATACGATGCCTGACTGAAGAAATTCCAGCTCTATTCAGTCGCATACCATCTGCTCAGAGGTGATCTGTGCCTGACATACAAGGCCTTGTCCAACCCGGAATTAATGGACATGCTCCACCTCAAAAAATCCAAATCCACCAGAGCCACAAGAGCAAGAGACTTAAACCTCAACACGGATATAAATAGGACATGCTGGAGGGACAGATTCATCACCCAGAGACTCCCTACACTATGGAACAGAATCCCATTCCATCAGAGGCACAGCCCCACACTGACTCAATTCAAGAGAAATCTTAGTGGATGGGAGATAATCATCTCTGTATCACTGCTGGACAGAGGCACAGCAAACTAATGGGTATAGTATTCTCATCCCTGGCTAGGCTTTTAAATGCCCTAGGGCAGATAGCCTAGTATGAACCTATGAACCTATGAACCTATGAATATAGTCTATAAGGCAATGATACAGAACTGCAAAGTGCAGAAAATATAAGCAAAAAAAATGAACCAGCAATTCAAATAAATACAGTTAAAGTGCAATACAGGCTTTAAATATATCATAAGCACTGGACAAGTCAAGGCCTCACCTATTTTGACCTCCTGGGTCCTATCAGTGAGCCAGTTTGCTATCTGGGGAGGGGTGTGATAAAAGGGTTTATACCTAAACTAGCAAGCATATTTATAATGCTTGAATGGAGAATTGTATCAAAAGCCTTGGGCAACTTGAGTTAAACTGTGTGCATACCTTCATCCAGCTTTGGTGACCTTCTCAAAAAAGTCCACTAGATTTAATAGGCATGACCTTCCTTTAACAAAGCCAAACTGTGATGGGTCCAGCATTTGCAAGTTATCTATGTCCTTATTTATTGTGCACATGATGATTATTTCCTTGGCCTTACATATGAAGCTTGTAAGACTTATGGGCTTTAGTTATGCTGATCAGCAGTTGAACCTTCTTTGTGCAGGGGAATGACTGCAGCCATCTTCTATTCCTTGGGCACAAAGCCTGACTGTAGGCTCCAGTTGAAAGTGATTCAAGAGGACCAGCGAGGTCATGTTTCATGCTGTTTATTAAACATCAAGGAGTGTTATTAGACCCCATCAATGCAGTGTTTTTGGCCTTGGAAAGTACATTGATGACCTGTTCCCTGGTAATGGTTGGGGGTATTGTGATATGTGGTATTTCCTTTGGACTATAGGTAGGAGAGTGGGGGGGTGGGGTTTGAGCTGAACCTGTCAGTAAAAGGTTGGCCATGGCCTATGGTTCAGTGTTGGTGATGCCATTTACAATAAGTTCTGCAAACCCTGAGGTTATGGACATAGCTGCAAAAAACTTTGTGGTTGTCCTTTCCCTGAGAAGCTATTTTGTCTTCAAATTTAGCCTTTGAAGTATTAATTAACTGTCTTAGCTGCTTGTTTAGATTGGTCAGTGGACCACAGTATGTCTTTGTTCCTCCTACACTTGGTGAAGATTTTTTCTCTTTTGTTGTAAAACTAATTAATATTGTTATTCCACCAGGGTGACTTAACTTTTGTGTTTTTCTTATTCTTAAATCAAGTGGGCAGGGCTTACTCTATACAGCTATCAATAATAGCTCAGGATATAATATGGTGTTTATTGTGCTTGGGGGTGCTTGAAATTTAGCCAAGGTGTTGGTTAATAGTGAGGGAGGTTATCCTTTGAATAGTTCCTAAAGGTTTTTGATTTTGATGGATACCCAGTTTTACTTTCTATTTCAGTAATGCCGCCTTATGGTCAGATCTGATGTGTGAAGACATTACATTGAGTGAGGAACTTTGGCCCTCCAGGTTCATGAGTACAAGGTCAATGATGTTTGTACCCTGGTAGGGGAATGGATCAACTGTTCCAGGATGTTTGTATTAACAAAGTTTAGAAACCACTGGGCTTGTGCATTAGAAGTGGTGTAGGATTTCCAGTCTATAGAAGGGTAGTTGAGACCTACCTTGAATATCATATTGGGTTGAATGGTGAGGAAGTCTAGTAAATTGATATAGGTAGTATGGGCTTCCTGGAACATGGAGGGGGACCTATAGGTTGCAAGGACATGGTACAACACCCTGTTTATGGAGTGTCGCACATGTATGAGTTCTGCTGGTTCATATACATTAACTAGTCTGGATGTGAGATTGTTTTTAATATAGACTGACACTCCTCCACCTTTATTTCCCTCCAGTGCAGTAGCTGGTTTAAAGGTATGAATATAACCTTGCTTTACTGGGGTACTCTGCATGACATTACACCATGTCTCTGTTACCACACAGATTTCTACAATCTCCAGAGAGAAGAAGGCTTGCAGGGAGTGAAGTTTCTTTATAAGACTTCTAGCATTACCATCTTTAAATGTTCTTTCATAGGGTCACTTAAGTCAGTAGGTTTATCAGTTTAAAGCAAAATGAAAGAATAGACAGTGCTGAAACCCACTCTTAAAATTTAATTTGTTAGCACATTTGTTCAATTCACAGATAATGAACTTCCTCAAGCTTTACCCACTCTTAAAATTTAATTTGTTAGCACTTTTGTTCAATTCACAGATAATAAACTTCCACAAGGTTTATCAGTTTGGCATTGCCTAAAACGAAGCACTATTTCAGTAATGCTGGAAAACGTCTTTGCCATTATCCAAAAGCCTAGAGGGAATAAGTGCAGAATATTCCTGGCAAAGCAGCGTGGTCCGTCAACCATGTCCTCCCAGGCTGTCAAATGTTGACCCCCCTTGGACTGACACCAAAAGCTAAGCCAATTGTTAAAGTCAATCTTTTTTTTGGCAGCATGGCATCATTCTTGCACTGGTTCAAAGCTGCGGAGAGCACCCCAACCATACCAGGTTACTCATCCTATCATTGATTCAGACCCCAAACTGTGGGCAGCAAAACGAAAGGAGGTGGAGTTTCAATATGTATTAAAGACATACACACCTCCAGGCTGGACAAACAATATGAGGCACAGGAGACACTCCAAGTGCAGTTAACCATTCAAATCATAGCTAACTAGAGGCCCCTGACTTTGACTCAGGATGCCCACTCCACCTATTTGGACCTCTTTGAATCTATCAAGATTCAGCCCTTTACCCTAATCCTGGATGACTTTAACTATCCAACCATAGACTAGAAGACCTACACATGCTAAAACACAAATGCCCAGAGATTACTTGATTTTGTCAATGTAAATGCCTTGGACCAGCACTTCAACCCACAAGAGGTGATAATATCTTGGACATGGTATTAACAAACATGAGTAACCAATGCAGCATCCCAACAGTGTCATCCTCCCTGGTAAAATCTGACCACAAAGCAGTCACTTTCAAAGTCACCATCTCCCCTGACCCACCCTCCGTGCTAGGGTCAAACTAGCACTTGCTGTAGAACCTGCTGGAAAGCACTAGGAAGCCTTAAACTGATACAAACACTCAACACTCCTTGTTAATAAGGAGAAATTAATTGTTGGCACTAAACAGCCTATAATTG
The DNA here is from genome assembly GCF_019279795.1 of Protopterus annectens. Classification (NCBI taxonomy): domain Eukaryota; kingdom Metazoa; phylum Chordata; order Ceratodontiformes; family Protopteridae; genus Protopterus; species Protopterus annectens. The sequence goes on from NC_056726.1 coordinate 1,543,566,486, forward strand.
CAAAGTACTTGCAAAGGTAAGGGAAAACAGCCTTTGTACTTTACAAAAGAAGCACCTAAACAGGCATGTCCAATGGTCAGCTTCTGGTGATTTCTCCTATACACCTAGTGAATCTGGGCATACTGGGGCAATGCAGCAACTGCCTCATGTACACAAACATCCCTCTCCTCCTACCACCCAGCACTACAACCTGTGAGACAGTGAAGAGGAGAAGGTTAACACCTGCACTACACCTCAAGCAACACATAACCCTTCAAAACCCACACATCAACACCCACACATAGCAACACTAAACCCACATATGTGGAGGCCCTTAACGTTAACCTGCCCAAGCAACAAGGACCTCCAAAGCTGAAATGCAAACAAACACCAGTCACAAACAAAGTGACACATAGCTCACAACACCAGTGTGCCATCCAACAAAAGCCCCTAAGGCAAGACAATGTAACAGATACAAGCAGGCAAAATCTGATGGTAATGCTACTCAATGCTAGAAGTCTAAACCTCAAATGCACTCTCTCGAGGCACTTCTGAAAATGGAGAACATCGATATCTGTGCAGTAACTGAGACCTGGTTCAAGGCTCCAGAGAGCACCCCTGCAATACCAGGCTACAACTCTTACCACACTTTTCGGCCACCAAACCAAGACTGAAACACTAAAGGTGGAGAAGTGTCCATATCCACCAAGGATATTAAAAGCTACAAGCTAGTTGCCCAACACAATGCATCTGAAATTCTCCAGGTGCAACTAACACTAGCAATCCAAACTGTAGCTTGCTACAGATCCCCCACCATGCTCCAAGATTCTCACTACACCTTTCTAAACATGCAGGAAATATTAAGATACAACCAAACACCCTAATACTGGGTGATTTCAACTACCCTGCCATTAACTGGGAAAACTACCCGAGCACCAACACCTTTTCCCAACGGTTCTTGGAATTTATAAATTCCAATGCCCTGGATCAGCAAATCCATTGTCCCACCAGGGGTTCCAATATCCTAGACCTGGTCATTACCAACATGGGCGATCTATGCTCCACACCAGTGGTCACCCCCCATTGGTCAGGTCTGACCATAAGCTAATCACCCTTGACATCCACATCCCACTCCGACCCCCGCCCACCCCAGTAAGGAAACCTCCGTAAAAAACTTCTCCAAAGCCAACTTCATGCCACTCAAGTCAGAAGTGACAAACTTCATGATACCCATACAGACAGGAGCTCAATGTTCGACTGCTGAATCCTACACTAAGGCACTGTATGAGCACATCCACTCGTGCATGGTTCGTGCCATCCCAGATAGAACCAAGATGCTCTCCTCCAAAAAAAGGAAGCCAATCTGGTGGTCCCCTGCCATAAACAAACTATACAACAGAAGGAAGAAACTGTTGCAGAAAAGAGGAAAATCCCAGGAAGTAAAAACTCCCTTACCAGCCTCAGTAAGAAGCTGAGATCCCTCATAAAATCCTCCAAAGCTAGTTACGAAACTAAAATTGCCAAAGATTCCAAAGACAACCACAAGGCATTCTATAGTTATGTCAGGAATATAAATGGCAATGCTCAGATCTCCTCTGAGCTACAACAGAATGGCATTAAATATACTGATCCCAAGGATATCGCCAATATCCTGATAGATCAATTTAGTGCCAACTTCACCCCCCTTTCACCCCCTAAATGGCCCATCTCAATACCAAAAGATTGCCAAATTCCAGTAATCAGGGCCAAACAGGTAGAAACCGCACGGTCCAAAGCTAAGAATACAGCATCCATGGGACCAGATGACATCCAGGTCTGTGTACTACATGAACTACAAAATGAATTGGCACCTCACCTAAGTGTCATGTTTAATCATAGCCTCACCTCAGGCTTCATGCCCACTGAGTGGTGCACAGCTACAGTTACACTTCACAAGGAGGGATCCATCTTGGATCCTGGCAACTACTGTCCCATCAGTCTGACGAGCCTGATCTGCAAGAGCATGGAACGCATTATCATGGAACTTATAAACAAAGACATTGGCAACCTTCAAACACTGGACCCCACCCAGTTTGGGTTTGTGAAAGGCCGATCTTGTCTTCTGTACCTGATTGACTTCTTTGAATCAGTTTCCAGAGCTGTGGATGAGGGTAAGGCATCCACACAGCCTATCTTGACCTTGCCAAGGCCTTTGACACCATCACTCACTCTGGAATCATAGATAAACTTACTAAGCTGGGCATAAATCCCTATGTCACTTGATGGGTTGCCAACTGGCTTACTGACAGAACCCAGACTGTGAAAGTAACCAACTCCAAATCCAGCTCCAGACAAGTGACAAGTGGAGTACCTTAGGGTTCAGTCCTGGGACCACTCTTGTTTGGCATCTACTTCTTTGGAGTACAGGCCAACACTAAAGGACTCTGGCTAACAAGGTTTACAGATGACTGCAAACTGGGAGTCATTATTGAATCCCACATGATGTGGATATTCTACAAAAGGGCCTTACAGAAACAGATGCTTGGTGCCAGAGCCATGGGTTCAAGCTTAATGCCAAGAAATCTATAGTTATCTCCATTGTGAAAAACCATGTACCCATGAATTACCACATAAGTGGCAGTACACTAAACACCGAAAGTGTGATGAGAGACTTAGGGACACAGGTGGATAGTGGTCTCAACTTTGATAACTACATTGCCATAACAGTCAGGAAATCCTTCTATGAGGCACACCTTATCACTAAGGGCTTTTCATCCAGAAAAAAGGAGGTCATTGTCCCACTGTACCCATTCCTCATTAGACCCATTAGGTCTGGTATGTACCTCACAAGACATCTGCAACAGCTGGAAAGGCAGCAGAAATACCTCACTAAAAGAATCACAGGCCTAAGCAGATGCCCTATGCTGACTGTATAAAAAAATCCAGTTATACTCCGTGGCGTGTCGTCTACTCATAGGCGATCTCTGCTTAACATACAAGGCCATGGCAAACCCTGAACTGTTTGACATGCTTCACTTAAAGAAATCCCAATCCCTCAGAGCCACACCCTCCAGGGATCTAAACCTTGTCATCACAATAAACAAAACATGCTGGAGGGATAGGTTCCTGACTCACAGACTCCCCAGACTCTGGAATAGACTGCCCATACATGTCAAGCAGAGTGCCTCTTTGGCTCTCTTCAAAAGGAACCTTGATGATTAGATGGGAGAAAGGAAATTCTCCCCGGGGATCATGTCAGTCACCCTGCTAGACAAGGGGTCCAAGGAAGTAAATATTGTGGGAAGAAATATCTAGGGAATTGTTATGGCTAGGCTTGTATAGGCACTAGGGCCGATAGCCTAGTACCACTCTATGAACCTATAAAAACTTCTCCAAAGCTGATTACAAGTTCCTAAGGGAAGGTATAAACAGATTCATAGCCCCCTTCCCTCCATAAGAACTGGCACAATTGTCAAAACCTACACCGATGTACTATACAAGCATTTATATAGCTGCTTGGAATCAGGAAACACAGCAGGACAAAATCCTCCTCCTCAAGGAAGAGTAAACCTGTCTGGTGGACATCTGCAATAAATAAACTCTATAATAAAAGGAAAATAAACTATTGTCTAGGACCAAAAAGGAGCAGGTACCTAATTGAAAGCAATCTCTCCTTAGCCTGAACAAGCAAATAAGTGCACTAGTGAAATCCTCCAAAGCACATTTTGAGTCCAAACTGGCCACATCTACTAAAGACAACCATAAGGCCTTCTTCACATATGTCCATAATATCAAATGAAGCACTCAGATCTGCTCATAACTGGTGATCAAGGATAACACATACAAAAATGCTGTAGCTATAGCCAACCAGCTGGCAGAAAGGTTGAGCGAAAACGTATCCCTCTGTCCCCCCATGAGTAAATCAGGACATCCCCAGCACCTGCCCCCTCCCCTTATTTCTAAGGAGCAAGTCATCACTGCCCTCTCAAAGGCAAACAAATACAGCCTCCATGGGACCCTATAACATCCCAAGCTGCATCCTACATAAACTCAGGCAGGAACGAGCAACACCATTATGGACTCTATTCAACCAAAGCCTGAGTACCAGCTTCATCCCAGCCAAGTGGAGGACAGCCACTGTCATCCCTTTGCACAAAGCTGATACAGGAAATTATTGACCCAGCAGCCTAAATAGCCTGATCTGCAAGGCCATGGGATGGATTATCATGGACCTCATTAACAAGGACATTGACAACCTCCAAGCACTCAATCCCACACAGTTTGTTTTTGTCAAGGGGAGGTTAAGTCAGTTAAATTTGGTTAACTTCTTTGAGACAGTCACCAAAACCATGGACGAGGGGAAGATGGTGCACACCACCTACCTTGACCTGGCCAAAGCTTTCGAAACTATTTACCACTCAGGTATAATAGATAAACTCTCTCAGCTAGGCATCAATCCATATGTTACCAGATGAGTAGTAAACTGGCTCTCTGATAGAACCCACTTAGTTAAAACAGGGGAAGCCACCTCAAGCACTAGACCCATAATAGGTTCATAGGTTCATGGGTTCATACTAGGCTATCTGCCCTAGGGCATTTATAAGCCTAGCCAGAATGTGTTTGGCTTTCACCACCCATTTTAAATTTATTTTGCTATGCCCTTTTTCGAGGTTAGTATACTGTGCCTCTGTCTAACAGTGACACAGAAGTGATACCCGGGGTAAACCTACGATCTCCCATCCACTCATCAAGATTCCTCTTGAAGAGAGTCAATGAGGGACTCTGCCTAACCTGGACTGGGATTTTATTCCAGAGTGAAGGGAGCCTCTGGGTTATGAATCTGTCCCTCCATCATGTCCTATTTATTTCAGTGCTGAGGTTCAAGTCTCTCAAGCACGTAGCTCAATGGGATTTGGATTTTCTGAGGTGCAGCATGTCCATTAATTCCGGGTTGGACATGGCTTTATACATCAGGCACAGATCGCCTCTGAACAGGCGGTATGCCACTGAGTAGAGCTGGAGTTTCTTTAACCGGACAGCATATGGCATCTGTTTGAGCCCTTTGATCCTCTTGGTGAGGTACTTTTGGGGTCTTTCCAGTTGCTGCAGGTGTCTGGTAAGGTACATCCCAAAAGAGGCATTGTACTCAATTATGGGCCTGATGAGGGATGAGTAAAGAGGCACGATGACGTCCCCTGATCTAGATGTGAATCCCTTCATGATTAGGTGGGCTATATAAAATGTTTTTCTAACCACTTTGGCCACGTGGTTGTCAAATGAGAGATTGCTATCAACTTGGGTCCCCAGGTCCCTAATTACTTCTGCTGTACTTAATGGATTACCACCTATGTGGTAATTTGTGGGCACTTTGTTTTTGCCAAAGGGGATGACTATACACTTTTTGGCATTTAGCTTGAGGCCATGGCTCTGGAACCAGTTGTCTGTTTCTGTGAGGCCCTTTTGGAGGATGCTTGTGTCGGCTGGAGAGTCGATTATGGCGCCCAGTTTGCAGTCATCTGTGAACTTGGTCAGCCACAGTCCTTCCGTGTTGGCCTGTACCTCTGAGAAATATATACACAACAAGAGAGGTCCCAGGACTGAGCCTTGTGGGACACCACTTGTAACTGGTTTGGAGTCTGACATGGCCCCAGAAATTCTAACCATGTGGGTTCTGTCCTTGAGCCAATTTGCAATCCATCTAGTGACATAGAGGTTTATATTTAAGCTGGTGAGCTTATCTATAATGCCCAAGTAGGGTATTGTATCGAAGGCTTTTGCGAGGTCCAGGTAGGCTGTGTGGACCACCTTCCCCTCGTCAATGGCCTTGGTGACTGTTTCAAAGAAATCAACCAGGTTTAAGAGGCAGGATCTGCCCTTAACAAAGCCGAACTGGGTAGGATCCAGTGTTTGTAGGTCCCCAATATCTTTATTTATTAGGTCCATGATGATCCTTTCCATAGCTTTGCAGACCAAGCTAGTCAGGCTTATGGGGCGATAGTTTCCAGGATCCGTTGAGGCACCACCTTTATGGAGAGGGACCACTGTTGCTGTATGCCACTCTCTGGGCACATATCCTGTAGTAAGGCTGAGATTGAACAGTAGTTTTATGTTTGGGTTTAGCTCTTCTTGGAGTTCATGTAGGACGCAGCCTGGGACACCGTCTGGTCCCATTGATGCTGTGTTTTTTGCTTTGGAGAGGGCGGCTCTTACCTGAGCATCTGAGATGTCAGGGGGGCAGCCCTCTGCTGGGATAGATATTTGCCCTTTTGGTGGGGAGAGGGGGGAGAAGTTTGCGCTGAACCTGTCAGCTAGGATGCTGGCAATGTCTGTGGGTTCGGTGTATTTTTTGTCATTTTGGACTAATTCTGAGCATATCTGGGAATTACCACCCAGGTTCCTAACATATCTAAAGAAAGCCTTGTGATTATCCTTAGTGTCCTGTGTAATTTTTCTCTCAAAGCTGGCCTTAGACAATTTTATGTGTGCCCGTAGTTTTTTGCTAATACTGATCAGTGATGCCTTCCCTTTTTGGGATTTTATTCTATCATTTAGTAGCTTCCTCCTTCTATTGTATAGTTTGTTTATGGCTGGGGTCCACCAGACAGGATGTCTGCCTTTGGAGGATTCGGTCTTGTTTTTATTTGGGATCGCATGATCCATGCATTCCTGAAGGTGTTCATAGAATGCGTTTATAAAGGATTCTGCAGTCTGGGCCGTATTTTGCACAGGCCCGGGGGCTTTGAAGGATTCCACCTCAGTTTTGAGGAGTGTGAAATTTGCTTTAGAGAAGTATTTCACTGTGGTTTTCTGGGCAGGGGTTGGGATCGGTATGTGAACATCCAGTGAGATTAGTTTATGGTCTGATCTTACCAGTGAGGGATACACTTCTGGTCTGGAGCATAGAGTCCCCATGTTGGTGATGATCAGGTCCAGTATGTTTTCCCCTCTTGTGGGAGTGGTAACAAGTTGTTACATAGCATTTGAGTTTATAAATTCTAGGAACCTTTGGGCTAGGGTGTTGGAGCTAGAGTAATGCTCCCAGTCTATGTTTGGGTAGTTGAAGTCGCCCAATATAATGGTGTTTGGAGAGACCTTCATATTTTCCAGTGTTTTCAGGAAGGCTGAGTGGGGTTCCTGGGTTTGGGAGGGTGGTCTGTAGCAGGCTATAAACTGGAAGGCAGTTTTACCCACTGTTAGTTGCACATGGATAGTCTCTGATGTTTCGTGCGTTGCCACCAACCTGGAGGTGTGGGTATCTTTGATGAATATCGATACTCCCCCTCCTTTTGTGGTTCGGTCCAAGTTTTGGGGCCAAAAAGCATGGTATGAGGTATAACCTGGTAGTGCTGGGGTGCTCTCGGGAGCCCTGAACCAGGTTTCTGTTACTGCACAGATATCGATGTTCTCCATGCTAAGGAGAGTTTTGAGTGCATGCATCTTGGGGTTTAGACTTCTGGCATTGAGTAGCATTACTCTTAGTTTCTTATCCCTTGTGATACCTATGGAGGTGGGTTTGTCTTTTGAGCCTTGCCTAAAAAAGGCACTATGGGGGTAGCAAGAGCCTTTGCCAATATCCGAAAGCCCAGGGGTGACAGGTGCAAGCCGTCCCTAGCGAAGCATCGTGGCTTGTCGAGCATATCATCCCAAGCTGACAGGCATTGGATCCCCTTTGAATGACACCAGTACTTAAGCCAATTGTTGAAATTGATCATCTTGTCTTCATATTGTGGCATCATTCTTGGTGAGGGTAAGATGCTACTCAAGGTCAGGGTCATACCGGCCTGGGCTACATGCTCAGAGAGCTCCTTTATGTCTCTTTTCATGTAGTCCAGGAGGTACATCTCAGGTCATTCACACCAGCATGGACAATGACTGAGTCATATTTGTACTTGCCTTGGAGTGACCTGAGTGCTTGTGTTATGTGGCGGATCCTAGCGCCCGACAGGCTGCTCACCATGACCCTCTCCTTGTTCAGCCTGGTGAGCGGGACGTCAGTGTGCCTGACGATAGAGTCACCTATTACAAGTGTATCAGGTGTGTTGTTTAGTCTTAAGGGCTGTGACTGTTTGGCACATTGGCTTTGTGAGATATGTGTTGCACGTGTTTTGTTTTGGGGTAGCGGCTGCTTGGGTGTCTGCTTTGGAGGTCTCTGCTGCTTTGGCAGATCTTTATTTAGAGCCTCCGAGTATGTTTTTGTGTGATTATGTGTTTGGTTTGCTGTCGTGGTAGGTCTATGTGAGACTGGAATTGTAGTGGGTGTGGTTTCCTTCTCCTCCTGACTGGTTATGCCAGTACTGAGTTGAGAGAGCTTAGCCTCCAGTTTAGCTATATGGTTGCATCTCTCACATGTGTTGGAATTTGTTGGGAGGAGGAGAGGGTTGTCTGTGTACATGAGGCAGTTGTAACATTGCCTCAAGATTCCCAGATTCACCAGCTGGACCGGAGAGGAGACTGACAACTCACCTTTGGACATGCTAGAATAATATTGGGAATTCCTTAATAATTGAAAACCAGGGTCAGTGGGGAGTGAGGGTGTAGTGCTTTTAATTTTTAGTGCTGACTTATATAATTGCTTTAGTGAGCAAGTGCCAGGTAACCTAAGTACAATGTGTTACAGGTAACTTAGGTTCATAGGTTCATAGGTTCATACTAGGCTATCTGCTCGAGGGCATTTATAAGCCTAGCCCATAGTTTTATGGCTTAAGCCACCCCTTTTGTATGGGGAACTATACCCATTATTTTGCTGTGCCTCTGTCTAGCAGTGACACTGAGGTAATCCCTGGAGTATATCGATCGATCCCATCCATTGGTCAAGATATCTCTTGAACAAGGCCAGCGAGGTGCTCTGCCTCACATATACCGGGATTTTGTTCCACAGCATAGGGAGTCTTTGGGTGATGAATCTATCCCTCCAGCCGTATATATAGCCCGTGTCCAGGTTTTAAGTCTCCGCCCTTGTGGCTCTGACGGATCTAGATTTTTGAGGTGAAGCATATTCATCAACTCTGGGTTTGACATGGCCTTGTATGTCAGGCAAAGGTCACCTCTGAGCAAGCGGTAAGTGACTGAATAGAGCTGGGGTTCTTTCAGTCGGGCAGCATAGGACAGATTTTTGAGACCCTTTATCCTTTTGGTGAGGAACTTTTGTGGCCCCTCCAGCTGCTGCAAGTGTCGGGTCAGATACATTCCGAATGGGGCATTGTACTCAATCATTGGTCTGATGAGTGATGAGTATAGGGAGACTATGACATCCCTTGATCTAGATGTGAATCCCTTCATGATGAGGTGGGCAATGTAGAAGGTCTTCCTAACTACTTTAGCTACATGGGTGTCGAATGACAGGCTACTGTCAACCTGGGTCCCCAGGTCCCTGATAACTTCTTCTGTGCTCAGAGGATTATCACCTATATGGTAGCTAGGGGTAACCTTGTTGGTATGACTATGCATTTTTGGCATTTAACTTTAGGCCATGGCTCTGGCACCAGTCATCCGTTCTGTGAGACCCTTCTGAAGGATATCTGTGTCAGATGTGTTTTACTCTGGCGCCCAGTTTGTAGTCATCTGCAAACTTTGTCAGCCATAACCCTCCTGTGTTTGCTTGTACTCGGAAAAGTAGATGCCAAACAAGAGTGGCCCAGGACTGAGCCCTGTGGGACACCACTTGTGACAGGCTTTGAGTCTGACATGGCGCCAGCAACTCTGACCCTGTGGGTTCTGTCACTCAGCCAGTTTGCAACCCATCTTGTGATGTATGGGTTAACATTTAAGCTGATGAGTTTTTCAATGATACCCGAGTGGGGTATTGTATCGAAGGCCTTCGCCAGATCGAGGTAGGCTGTATGGACTGCCTTTCCCTCATCAATGTCTTTGGTGACTGTTTTGAAAAAGTCAACCAAGTTTAAAAGGCATGATCTGCCTTTGACAAAGCCAAACTGGGTTGGATCCAAAGTCTGCAAGTTCCCTATGTCTTTATTTAACTTACTTTACTTAACTTAAATGCAAAAACGACAAACAGTAAATTTCTTTCAAGTGAAACAAGGAAATAAGTACAGTAAGCAATGCAGATATCACTAGTGATCCACAGAAGCACTGAGAAGCCGCGTATTAGATGGAATTAGCGTTCCAGGGAAATAACAAGCAAACAAACAACAAGCATATAAACAAAGCTAGATTCAGCAAGCCTGGATCTAGTCTATGCTACAGCAAACAAGGTGTACCAATTTCAGTAAGATACAGTTCAAATATTCAGGCACTATAAACCTTTAACCAGAAATTCCCAGCTCAGAAGGGCAGAGTCCAGCCTCTTCAACCACAAGAGTGCATGCCACAAACCTTCCTAATGTATAACAACTGGTCTGAAGCCCAAATGCTTAATCCAAAAGACTTAGAATGATAGCTACACTTTAATCAAGTTACTACCAAGCAGTAATAAATACAATTGAATACTTTAGAGAATGCCTGGATTAGTGCTCAAGTTACACAAACAAAGCTAGATCCAGCAGGCCCGAATCCAGTCTATGCCACAGCAAACAAGGCGCACCAACTTCAATAAGAAGCAGTTCAGATATGCATGCACTATAAGCCTTTAACCAGAAATTCCCAGCTCAGAAGGGCAGAGTCCAGCCTCTCCTCCCACAAGAGTGCAGACCACCAACCCTCTTAATGTAAAATAACTGGCCTGAAAGCCCAAGTGCTTAAACCAGAATTAATACACTTTTAGAATAACAGACACTGAGCCCTCAATCAGCAGTTCCCAACCTAGAAGGATGTAAGCTACCTGTTCTGCCACTACAGTGCAGACCACAAACCCTCTCAGTGCAAAACAACTGGTCTGAAGCCCAAGTGAGTGATGTACCCCAGGGATTGGTCTTGGGCCTCTGTTGTTTGGGATATACATTTCTGAGGTGCAGGCCAAAACCAGTGAGCTATGGCTGACCAAGTATGCAAATGACTGCAAGCTGGGCACTGTCATTAATTCTCCTAGTGCTATGGACATCCCCCAAGTGGGTCTCACTCAAAGAAATGACTGGTGCCAAAAATGTCATCAAACTGAATGCTAAAAAATGCATCATCATCCCCTTTGGGGAGAGTGACGTCCACATAAATTATCACATTAATGACAAGGTCCTAAGCATGCAATCAGTCATGAGGGACTTGGGCACCCAGGTTAATAGCAAACTGACTTTTGACCACCATATTTCCTCCGTTGTACAGAAAACTTTCTACATCGCCGACCTCATTAGGAACAGTATCTCATCCAGGGACAAGAAGGTCATAACATCCTTGTATTCTTCCCTCATAAGACCCATTATTGAGTACATTCAGCAGCTGTAGAGAACACAGAGGTTCCTCATCAGGAGAATCCAGTGCCTCAAACATGTACCCTACACAGATAGGCTAAAAGCTCTGTCCCTCTACTCAGTCTCATACAGACTCCTCAGAGGTGAACTCTCGCTGGCATACAAAGCAATCTTGGACCCCACCTTGATGGGACTGCTGCATATCTACAAGGCAAGCTCCACTGAAGTAACCCACTTGCGTGACCTCAACCTGGTCTGTGACATCAATAGGACTTGTAGGTGGGAGAGATTTGTGTCCTAGAGACCCCCTTCTGTGGAATAGTCTCCCTCTCCATGTCAAGCAGAGTACCTCTTTAACCCTTTTTAAATGCTACATGGATAACTGGATGAGGAACAGAAAATACACACCTAGGATTCCAACTGTGTCCCTGCTGGACAGGGATATCAAGGGCTGACTTGTTAGAACATGGGCTAAATTCTTGGCTAAGCTGGTAAGGGCCTCAGGGTCAATAGCCTAGTAACATCCTATGATCCTATGAGAAGGTAGTATGCTGCTCATACCTGCCAGATACAAATAATCACAGAGGTTGATCATGTCTTGCTTCATATAGTCAAGGGAGGTACATCTCAGGTCATTAACACCCACATGGACTATAACAGAGTCATACTGGTACACTTATGTATATCTAGACTACCATTGAATTAAGTTGGTTGAATCACATGATCATGGCACAGAAAAAAAGCGAGTATAGCTGAAAATCAAATGACCACACATAGCCATCTATTTTTTCTGTATGAGATTGCAAACAGTGGAGTTTGAAGAATTTGCCTTTTCCCCACCATAGTGTAATCTCAGAGTTGGTATATATAATTAACAGGGGTGTGTGGACTGCAGGAGGAGTTGCCCTCCTTTACAAATACTGTTTTTTTTTTTTTGTTTAATTTTCAATTTTTAAAAAGATTGAGTAGTTTTTCACAATCTTTTGGAGTTAGTATATATGAGTATATGATGAAGCATTGAATATTTATGTATATATATATATATATATATATATATATATATATATATATATATAATATATATATATATATATATATATATATATATATATATATATATAATATATATATATGCATGTACTTTACTTCATCGAAGAAACACTTCTTTGAAAAATAATAGTAGACCCACACTTACGCGAAAGTGCACTTAACCGAAAGTGCACTTCCACGAAGAATGGTTCAATGAACTGTTATGGAACAATGAGGCACCGAAGCACACTACAGTGGGGAAAATGGAATTTACCTGTTTCCCCACTGTAGTACGATCTCGGAGTTGGTATATTTACATAGGGAGGGTGTGGGGGACACAGCCCCCCACATGTGGGGGTGCAGGGGTGCTTGCCCCCTGCAAAAACATTATTGTGGTGTTCCTTAATGGTTTGTTGAACCGTTCTTCATGGAAGTGCACTTTCGGTTAAGTGCACTTTTGTGTAAGTGTGGGTCTACTTCTCTTTTTTGAAGTGATGTACTTTCACTAAAGAGTAGTAGACCCATATATATATATATATATATAGAGAGAGAGAGAGAGAGAGAGAGAAAGTGAGTCACATTTCATTTTCTAAATGAAATTAAACTAATATATAGTTTGAGGTGTATTGCAAAGTCAACTCAATGCTAGAAGTCTAAACCTCAAAATGCATTCACTCGAGGCACTCCTTAAAATGGAGGACATCAACATCTGTGCAGTGACAGGGACCTGTGTCAAGGCTTCAGAGAGCACCCCTGCATTACCAGGCTATAATTCATACCACACCTTTTGGCCACCTAACCTGGACCAAAACACTAAAGGTGGAGGCGTGTCCATATTCATTAAGGATATCCAGATCTCCAGGCTAGTTGCTCAGCATAATGCATCTGATATTATCCAAGTGCAACTAACTCTGGGCAAGACTGCAATCCAAATTGTAACTTGCTACAGATCCCCCACCATGCCCCAGGATTCCTACTACTCATTTCTTGATACACTGTAAAATATTTGGGTACAACTCAACACCCTAATAATGGGAGATTTCAACTACCCCACCATTAACTGGGAAAGCTACTTATGTACCAACTCTTTTGCTCAATGTTTGGATCAACTTATCCACACCCCCACCAGGGGCAGCAATATCCTACACCTGGTCATTACCAACATGGGCGACCAGTGTTCCACACCAGAGGTAAATTCCTTGCTGGTCAGTTCCGACCACAACCTAATCACCCTACATCCACATCCTGCCCCCACCCCCTATTAGGGAAACCACCGTAAATAAATTCTCCAATGCCAACTTCATGCTTCTTAAGACAGAAATGGCAAACTTCACAACACTCATACAGCTGGACAATAGAGGTATGACTGCTGAATCCTACAAAAATGCACTTTATAAACACTTACATGAGTGCATGTATCATGCTATCTCTAACAGAACCAAGATGCTATCCTCCAAAAAAAGGAAGCCAATCTGGTGGTCCCCTGCCATAAACAAACTCTACAACAGAAGAAATAAACTGTTGCAAAAAAGAGTAAAATCCCATGATTGGAAGAACTCCCTGATCAGCCTCAGTAAGAAGCTGAGATCCCTCATAAAATCCTCCAAATCTAGTTACGCAAACAAAATTGCCACTGAATCTAAAGACAAACACAAAGCATTCTATAGCTATGTCAAGAATCTCAATGGCAACACTCAGATCTACTATGTGTTACAGCACAATGGCACTAAATATACCAACTGATATTGCCAACATCCTGGCAGATAGGTTCAGTGCTAACTTTACCCCCCTCTCACTCCCTAAAGGGCCCATCTCTATACCAGAAGAACGCAAAGTTCCTGTAATCATGGCTGCATAGGTAAAAAACACACTATCCAAAGTCAAGAACACAGCATCCAAGGGACCTGACAACATCCCAGACTGTGTTCTACATGAACTGCAGAATGAACTGGCACCCCACCTAAGCACCATGTTCAATCATAGCCTCACCTCAGGCTTTGCACCCACTGAATGGCGCACAGTCACTGTTATCCCACCCCACAAAGGGGGAGCCACCACGGACCCTGGGAACTACCGCCCCATTAGCCTAACGAGCCTGGTCTGCAAGGCCATGGAACGTATCATCATGGATCTTATAAACAAAGACATTGGTAATCTCCAAACTCTGGACCCCACCCATTTCAGGTTTGTAAAAGCAGATCATGTCTCCTAAACCTGATAGACTTATTTGAAGTAGTCACCAAATCCATAGACAAGGGTAAGGTGGTTCACACAGCCTATCTAGATCTCCCCAAGGCTTTTGACACAATTCCCCCACTCTGGAATTATAGATAAACTCACTAAACTAGGTATAAATCCCTATGTCACAAGATGGGTTGCCAACTGGCTCACTGACAGAACCCACACTGTGAAAGTAGCAGACACCAAATCAGTCTTCAGACCAGTGACAAGTGGAGTACCACAGGGTTCAGTCATGGGTCCTCTCCTGCTTGGTAGCTACTTTTCTAAAGTACAGGCTAACACTGAAGGTCTTTGGCTAATGAAGTTCGCAGATGACTGCAAACTAGGAGCCATAATCGAAACTCCTGATGATGTGGACATCCTACAAAAGGGCCTCACGGAGGCAGATGCCTGGTGTCAAAGCCATGGCCTCAAGCTCAATGCCAAAAAGTGCATTGTCAACTCTGTACCCATGAGCTACCACATTGGTGGTAGTCTAATTAACACCAAAAGTGTAATAAGAAACCTTGGGGCACAGATGGACAGTAGTCTCTCCTTTGATAATCACATCACCACAGTAGTCAGGAAATCCTTCTACGTGCACACCTCATCACAAAAAGTTTCTCATCAAGGAAAAAAAAGAGGTCATTGTTCCCCTCTACTCATCACTCATTAGACCCATTATAGAGTACAACGCCCCTTTTGGTATGTACCTCACAAGACATCTACAACAACTGGAAAGGCCACAGAAATACCTCAAAAAGAGGATTACCGGCCTCAAACAGATGCCCTACACAGACCGTCTCAAAAAATTCCAGCTTTACTCTGTCGCATATTGCCTACTCAGAGGCAATCTCTGCCTAACATACAAAGCTATGTTAAACCCAGAGCTGTTGGACATGCTCCACTTAAAGAAATCCCAATCCTTCTGAGCTACATGCTCTAGGGACCTAAACCTTGTCACCACAATAAAAAGAACACATTGGAGGGATAGATTCCTGTCCCAGAGACTTCTCATACTCTGGAACAAACTACCTATCAATATCAAACAAAGCTTCTCATTAGCACTCTTCAAGAAAAATCTTGATGATTGGATGGGAAATAGGAAATTCACCCCAGGAATCACCCCTGTGGCTCTGCTCGACAGGGGCACAGGAAAATAATTTTCTTGGGTTGCGAAAGCCAAGGTACCTTTTTATCTAGGCTTATATAGGCCCTAGGGCCAATAGCCTAGTACCGACCTATGAATCTATGAACTGTATCTGAAATATCCAAAAGTAAACCTGGATAATTTTAAGAGGAATAAAATAATGTCAGTGCTCAGTGTAGAATACAGCAGTGAAACTATAACTGAATATGCACATTTATCGTAGCATCCACAGACTTCATCAGACTCAAAACTTTTGTGCTGTTTTCTATATCTAGCAGTGACATTTATTTTATTAACATTTTTTGCTTTTCAATATAGTGTGGTCAGTTTGCCTGTGCATTCTTGTTATTTTGCTTTGAGAGTAAACAAAATGCAATCATTTTGGCATTGATTATTAACTTTCGACATCTGAAGAAAAAACGTAACAAATGAGTGAAAGGTTTATTTCCTTTCAGAGAATGTGATAGAAAATAGTAAAATATGAAAACGTTTATGGAGTACATAGCTGAGGTACATAACGTGTCTGTACTCTGTGCAGCCATATATCCATTTAGATCAGTGGTAACAGTACATTTGAATTTTTGTGTTCTAAGTATTAGACTCTCCACATTCATACATAATTGATTAGTCCAAATACAAATGTTTAATGTTATTTGTGTTAGCAGATATCGATGAGTTATGATTCTACAGTATTTCCTTTTGAAAAGGGCGACATTCATGGAATAACAGCAGAAGATGTTGAGGGTCACTTAATAGTGGACATCTGCCAAGCCATCAGCAATGAATTGCATTTGTTTCTAGATGTCCCTTGGAACTTCGTTACAGTTAAAAGTTTTTATATATGAATCAAAATTAATTTTATTTTTGCACGGGAAAAACAAAAGTTCTTTGTTCTTTTTGTTTTAACAGTTGGCTAGTACTTTTCATTTTTCCATACATGTAAGGAAAAAGTGCAGTTGTTTAACTAAACTTACAATAAAAGCAGATGTTCAAATAGACAGGTTGCTGTGTATTTCACACTAGGTCTGGAAATATGACCAAATTGCATAGCATTAAAATTAGAATTATGTCTATTTTCTCTGGTGAATGTTCAGCCTTAGGGACATCAGGAACATCATCAGGAATTGAAGTAAATGTTGACAGGTTCTGCAACAGAAACATTGTCTGGATTGCTCTGAGATCTAGAGTCTGTACCACAGGAACAATGCTGTGATAATGATTCTGGTACAAGAAGAAAATGTCTGCGAATTCTCCTGTACTCCACACCCTCAGATTTTATGAAGTAGGACTTCAGCTTGGCACATATACCTGTTACTTGACCAATCTGGTCAAAACCTTTCACCGTTTGTATCCTCACTGTCTCTCCATCTTTCAATAGATGAAGAAATCTGCTCAATTTATCACAGCTGGACTTCTGGAATGAATGCTTTCTGAATAATTGGGCTCTAATTGTTCTGTTCTTCTTAGCCCTAGGCCTCAACAAACTGGAACTAACAGGCAATCTTGTTCTGGTTTTCCTAGATAGAAGTCTCTGAGCAGGTGAGCCAAGTATATCGTCACGGGGTATGTTTCTGAGACTGAGTAAATTCAAGAAGACATTGGTATTATCATGCTTTGACTTCTCTAGTAATTGCATAGCACTCCGCACTGTATGTTCAGCTAGACCATGTGACTGTGGATATTCCGGACTACTAGTAACATTTACTAAGTCCCATTCTCTTGCAAGTTTCTGAAACAACTGACTAGTAAATTGAGTACCATTGTCAGAAATAACTTTGTGTGGACCACCATGGACTGAGAAATAACATTTCAGCTTAGTGATAACAATAGTGGATGTTAGATGAGGTACTAAATCAATCTCAGACGAGTTCAAGTAAGAATCCACCAACACTAAGTAATGCTGATTGTTCCACTCGAAGACATCAGTGGCTAGTGTTGACTAAGGTAGTTCAGGAATTTGACTTAGATGAAGTGGTTCTCTTTGCAAATATGATTTAGTACTATTGCATACTGAACAAGAAGAAAGTACTTTACCAATGTCTTTTACAAGAGAACACCAAAGTACTAGTTATCTCACCCTTCTTTTGGTAGAGTTGGAACCTGGGTGACCACGATGCAAAATATAGATATATTCACGTCACTCGATGGGTTGCCAACTGGCTTACTGACAGAACCCACACTGTAAAAGTAGCTGACTCGAAATCCAGGTCCAGACAAGTGACAAGTGGAGTACCTCAGGGTTCAGTCCTGGGACCACTCTTGTTTGGCATCTACTTCTCTGAAGTACAGGCCAACACTAAAGGACTCTGGTTAACAAAGTTCACAGATGACTGCAAACTGGGAGCCATTATTGAATCTCAAAATGATGTGGATACTCTACAAAAGGGCCTTACAGAAACAGATGCTTGGAGCCAGAGCCATGGGCTCAAGCTCAATGTCAAGAAATGTATAGTTATCCCCTTTGGGAAAAAACATGTACCTGTGAATTACCACATAGGTGGCAGTACACTAAACACCAAATGTGTGATAAGAGACTTAGGGACACAGGTGGACAGTGGTCTCACCTTCAATAACCATATTGCCACAGCAGTCAGGAAATCCTTCTATGTGGCACACCTCATCACTAAGGGCTTTTTATCCACAAAAAAGGAGGTCATTGTCCCACTGTACTCATCCCTCATTAGACCCATTATAGAATACAATGCCCCATTTGGTATGTACCGCTCAAGACACATGCAACAACTGGAAAGGCCCCAGAAATACCTCACTAAAAGTATCACGGGCCTAAAGCAGATGCCCTATGCTGACCGCCTTAAAAAACTTCAGCTATACTCTGTCACATATCGTCTACTCAGAGGTGATCTCTGCTGACCCAGAGACTCCCCAGACTCTGAAATAGACTGCCCATACATGTCAAGCAGAGCACCTCTTTGGCCCTCTTCAAAAGGAACCTTGACAATTGGATGGGAGAAAGGAAATTCTCCCCGGGGATCACATCAGTCACCCTGCTAGACAGGGATCCAGGAAGTAAATAGTGTGGGAAGAAATAGACAGGGAATTGTTATGGCTAGGCTTGTATAGGCCCTAGGGCCGATAGCCTAGTATCAACTTATGAACCTATGAACCTATTCATGTTGTAAGGAAGCAGGAACAACAATTTTAGGACCTTTAAAATTAATACATTCTTCCATCAACTTCTCATCTCTGTAAGGAAAATAAGTTTGCATTTCATGTGGTACACTAGATTGCTTTGACGGCCATCCAACACTAATGTTGTGGTTGAGCTTTTGTAAAATTGGATCAATCTTTGTATGATCTCTCAGCTCATCAAGCCTCGTGGTAAAAAATTATGCAATTCCGTAATGTCAAAGTCAAACTTCTCTGCATGAAGCTGTTCCATTGTATTTCTGTGTGATCTGGATAAGGTATCAGACAGATAAAGTAGTTTCCTTTCATTTAAATCATTTTGAAGTTGTACATTTGCAATTTGAGCATTATTCTTTGTAATCTTGCTGGAGCTGAATGCATAGGCTTCTTTAAAATAGTAACTAGAGGTTGATGATCAGTTTCAGTCTGAATAACTTAACCATAGATATAATCATGAAACTTTAAACATGCAAATACTATTGCCAAAAGTTCTTTCTCAATTTGCACATATTGCATTTCAGTTTGAGTAAGAGTTCTAGATGCACAAGCTACAGGTCGGCCCTCTTGAAGAATAACTGTGCCAAGACCAAATTTTGAAGCATCACAGGAAAGAGTGACTGGTGCATTGACGTTATAGTATCTTAATGTAGGTTGGGTGTGAATTTTCTGCTTTAAGTTCTTTAAATGCTTTCTGGTGCTGTTCCAACCAAGACCATGTAACATTTTTGTACATCAGCTCTGTCAAAGGTGTTGTTCATGCACTGTAGTCTGGAATGAACTTGCCAAAATAGTTGACCATGCCAAGAACATGTTGTAGAGCTTGAACATTATCTGGTGCTGGCATCTCAAGAATGGCTGCTTGCTTGGATAGGTCTGGTCTCAAGCCAGTGCTGGTAAGTAAATGACCTACATATGTAACTTCTAGTAGTCTGAATACACACTTTAGAGGATTGAGCTTTAAGTTCACTTCATGTGCTCTGTCTAGAACTTTCTTAAGGCTTCTAGCATGCTGTGCTTCACCATTGCCTCCAGCCAATAAATCATCTTTGATTATGGCACAAGGATAACCTGAAGAAAGTTGACCCATTCCATGCTGAAAGATTTTAACTTACAGAATTTATTCCAAATGACATCCTGAGGAACCTATATCTGCCAAATGGGATACTGAAAGTAGTCAGTAATGAGGAATTTGGATCAAGCATCACTTGCCAAAATGAACTTTTTGCATCCAAGATAGAAACAACAGTGGCATTTGGTATTACGGCTGTGACTTCCTTGACTGTACACATTGGATGATGCAATCTTTTTAATGCTTTGTTCAAATTTCTTGGGTCAATACATATTCTGATTTCATCTGAGCCTTTATTGTGGCCTGCTACCATGGATGACACCCATTCAGTTGGTTCTGTAACTGGACAAATTACACCTTGCTGCACCATTTTATCCTACTGAGCTTTGACTTTATCCTGCATAACTATTGGAGCTTTTCTCACTTGTCTGACCACTAGACTGACCTCTGGGTCCAACCTCATAGAATACACAACTGGAAGTTTGCCCAAGTTGTCATTGAAAACATCTGCATACTCTGAGAAAATGGCTTCAGAAAAATTGGAACTAGGATATGCACTTATGTGAATAACTTCTTTGGTAAAAAAAAGCAGATTCATTCTCAAACTGTCTCTGAAACCCAATAATGACTGCACAGGTCTTTGGACTACATAGAATAATAAGCTGTAACAGTTACTAGCCACAGAACATGAAAGCACTACTGAGACTTTGGTTTGAATTTCTTCACCTCTATAAGCAACAAGTTTTGCACAACTAGCCACATTGATTTGTTCACCAGCTCCCACCTCAGCAAATGTGTCTACTGGCATAACATTATACTTTGAATGAGTGTCTACTTTGAGCTTGATGGATTTACCATTTATCTGGATAGTACAAAACACTTGGTTCTTTGCCAACAATTTCATTGCATCAACCTTTTCACCAATTACTGATAGACCATCTACATAGAAAGTAGAACTGCAGCTCTCTATATGATCAACTTGCTTTTTCAAGTGACTCTTCTTTATAACTGTGTGAGGTTTACTTGATTTGCAAAACTTATGAAGATGGTTCCATTTTTTACACTTGTGGAATTGCTGACCAAATGCTAAGCATTTCTTTCTTTTAGACTCATGACTGGTACCACAATTGCGATAGTTAACAATAACACTGGATTTGGGTTTCGCTGACTCACCCTTGTACTGCATTGAGTATGCTCCTTTCTTAGAACTTGTTGAAAAACTACATAGTTTCCCATGAAAACCATCATTTTAAGAAGCATTTCAAAATAACTGCACTTTGCGAATAGCACACAGCACACTGAAACTTCCCCCAAAATGGCAGTAGTTTGCTAAATAACTCTTTACAGTGCAAGATAAACTTTGTAATGGTAGCACTTTGTGAAAAAACACACCCAGCACAAGAAACTTTTCGAAATAGCTGCATTTTGACTGTAGTTCACAAAATAGTTGCACTTTGCACACAAATAAACTCTTTGGAATAAATGGCATAGTAATAAACACACACTGTTTGAAATACTTCAAATAGCTCCAGTTTAGCCCTGAATACAATACAATATGAAATAGTAGTTATGCCAAAACATACAAAAGCATGCAGTCGCCTTGCTTTATTTATGCTTAATGCAACCTTTTTGCTCTTATCATATTTGTTTTGACCGTTTAATCTCTTTTCTTGTGCTTTACTCTAAACATGCCTGTTCTGCTCTAACTCGGTTTACAATTGTGAGGTAATAATTGTTTTATCAAATAACTTAATTTTAAACATTTTGTTTAATTAATACACCTTTTGTGCCTGTCGCTTGTTTAATAATGCGGTTTGTGTCCTTATAATGCTCTGCTTTATCTTTTTTTTTTTTTTTTTTTTTTTTTTTTTTTTTTATAAAGTAAACTATTTGTGCAAGTTTTCATTACCTTTGGTTCATTTCTGGCCCTTTTTGTACTCGGTTATCTTAGTTTGCCCTCACTGTTAATTTTGCATCTCATAACTCTGAAAAGCAGCCTCAAGAATCCTGGTTCTGACACCATGTCACTCATCTAGTCAGGATCAAATAGACGAGTCTTTATGGGTTCTGTTAAAGCAGCTTTATTATGTACAATCACATCACGACTGAGGCTTAATAACTTTAACTTAGATAAACTTATAAACAAACTAGCTATAAACTTATAAACATACTAGCTGTTACACTCATACATACTCTCTGGCTGCACTCTCAAAATGGTACTACTGAAGCTATCATGTGCTTGCTATTTATATGCATGTGCCGTCCTTGAAATGCTTCTTAAAGATACAGCACACACACTCTGTTCTACACAACCAATTCCAAAAAGTCATATAAGTAGCCAACACCTTTATAGAGTAGGTCCTGATCTTGCCTAGAAGTGTCTTGTTATAGTAAGAGTAACAAAAAATTAATAGCATAAGGCAATCATTTAGAAATAGATTAGCTTGGCATTGATTGTCCTTTTTCTTGCCTTCATAAGAAATAAACATTTACTTAGAATTTCTGAAGGTTTTCTGTCCTGTCAGTGTAGTATATTAGCTGCCAGGGGGCAGCTAGAGTATGTAAAAGTCTTTCTCCCCAATTTACTTGTTCTAGATAGACGGCAGGAAGATGAATAGCCTGAGTCAAAGTGAACTCTGAAGCCATTTAGGCGTAAATGAAGGATTAGTTCTCAAAGTTACCCAAACTTTGTGAAAGATGAGATAGGATTGAATCACCATAATAGCATGTAATGCAAATTCCCTTCTTACAGAAGTCGAGCATTCAGTAACACTGATTGCCAGTATAATTTCAAATCAGCCTCATGAGCAGGTTCAAAACTAAAATCCTAAGAAGGAGCCACCTTTCTTCTAAGTGGGTAGATATGTAAAACCCCTTTCGAAAACTATTTGACTTGGGGAAACGTAGAAATGGGGGATCCACATGTAGACAGAGACGGCTGAGAGGGGAATCTTGTAAAAAGAGTAAGAAAGGCCAGAGAATAATAACTCGCACAAATGCTGTAGAACCAGAGGTATTTGGGGCTGAAAAGGATCCTGGTTCTTACTTTGAAACCCACTAGAATATTTTGCCCTCTTAACCAAATATGAATTTATTGCATGCTTGTGGTAATTGCTCTTGGCCATTTTTAGATGAAGGGGAACTACTTTTGCCTTGGGAAAAAAAAAGGAGTTATCAGTATCATCTTTGGAGAGTCCTTCTAAACCTTTTAATGGACCCTGGTTATTATGGGGAAGGGTGGATGGAAGGTTGTTTATGTATTTTAAGCAATGAGGTGTTAGGACTGGTGTTATTAACCAATGACAGATGTGTATTTTTAGTTATGTTTGTTTTATTGTTTGTCAATTCGTGTATGAGTAGTAACACAATGTTTTTACATATATGCTTGTTAGGGAATGATATTTATGTTTGGGATCCCCATCAGTTGCACCAATGCGATCGATATTATAGTTATGCACTTATATGTTGCTTTTAGCTGTACTCTTGTTAGGATGAGTCATATACAGAGACTTGTTCCTTTCATAGAATTTTCTCTTCCTTAGGAGTGTGTCCCTCAAGGAACGTAGTACCAGGAATAAGGATATTATGAGTCTTTGCTGATTGCCATCAGATTGGTCATTACTGCAAAGGTTGATCAGTGATTGGGTCATGGCTTTCCTTTTACTGATGGGGAACAGTTGTTGTAAGCCTAAGTAAGGATTAGATGTGTTTGCTGTCCTGTGGCCAATCACAGAAGTTCATTGATTGGTTGAAATTTGTGTTTTCTTTAACTGAATGGGTAGCTAGTGTATGCAGGAGGTACCAATGGAGTTTTATAGGTTCATAGGTAGGTACTAGGCTATTGGCCCTAGGGCCTATACAAGCCTAGCCAAAAATGTACCCTGGCTTTCACCACCCAAGAAAATTATTTTCCTGTGCCCCTGTCAAGCAGAACCACAGAAGTGATCCCCAGGGTGAATTTCCTATTACCCATCCAATCATCAAGATTTTTCTTGAAGAGTGCTAATGAGGAGCTCTGTTTGACATAGATAGGTAGTCTGTTCTAGAGTATGGGAAGTCTCTGGGACAGGAATCTATCCCTCCAGCATGTTCTGTTTATTGTGGTGACAAGGTTTAGGTCCCTAGAGCATGTAGCTTGGAGGGATTGGGATTTCTTTAAGTAGAGCATGTCCAACAGCTCTGGATTTAACATAGCTTTGTATGTTAGGCAGAGATCGCCTCTGAGTAGGCGATATGCGACGGAGTAAAGCTGGAGTTTTTTTAGATGGTCTGCGTAAGGCATCTGTTTGAGGCCAGTAATCCTCTTTGTGAGGTATTTTTGTGGCCTTTCCAGTTGTTGTAGATGTCTTGTGAGGTACATACCAAAAGGGACGTTGTACTCTATAATAGGTCTAATGAGTGATGAGTAGAAGGGAACAATGACCACTTTTTTTCTGGATGATAAACCTTTTGTGATGAGGTGTACACTTTGGCTATGTGATTATCAAAGGAGAGACTACTGTCCACCTGTGTCCCAAGGTCTCTTATCACACTTTTGGTGTTAAGCAGACTACCGCCTATGTGGTAGTTCATGCGTACAAAATTTTTACCAAAGGGGATGACAATGCACTTTTTGGCATTGAGCTTGAGACCATGTCTTTGACATCAGGCATCTGTCTCAGTGAGGCCCTTTTGTAGGATGTCCACATTGGTAGGAGCTTTGGCTCCTAGTAAAACTCCATTCTCCTGTAGCCAGTATACACCTATTTGATCTTCTTCTTCTCTTTCGGCTGTTCCCATTAGGGGTCGCCACAGTGGATCATCTGTTTCCATTTCTTCCTGTCCTCTGCATATTGCTCTGTCACACCAATCACCTGCATGTCCTCTCTCACCACATCCATAAACCTTATCTTAGGCCTTCCTCTTTTCCATTTACCTGGCACCTCCATCCTTAGTATCCTTTTCCCAATATACCCAGCATCCCTCCTCAGCACATGTCCAAAGCAACACAATTTTGTCTCTCTGACTCTGTCTCCAAAGCGTCCAACCTGAGCTGACCCTCTAATATACTGATTCCTAATCTTGTCCATCCTTAATACACCCATTGCAAATCTTACCATCTTTAACTTTGCCACTTCCAGCTCTGGCTCCTGCCTTTTTGTCAGTGCCACTGTCTCCAACCCATACAACATAGCTGGTCTCACTGCCCTCTTGTAGACCTTCCCTTTCACTCTTACTGGTACCCGTCTGTCTCAAATCACTCCTGACACTCTTCTCCACCCATTCCAACCTGTCTGTACTCTCTTCTTCACCTCTCTTCCACACTCACCATTACTCTGAACTGTTGATCCCAAGTACTTAAACTCATCCACCTTCGCCAACTCTACTGCCTGCATTCTCACCATTCCTTTATCCTCCCTCTCATTCACACACACATATTCTGTCTTAGTCCTGCTGAACTTCATTCCTCTCCTCTATAGAGCATATCTCCACCTCTCCAGGGTCTCCTCAACCTGGTCCCTACTCTCACTACAGATCACAATGTCATCTGCAAACATCATAGTCCATGGGGTCTCCTGTCTGATCTCGTCTGTCAACCTGTCCATCACCATTGCAAATAAGAAAGGGCTCAGAGCTGATCCTTGATGTAATCCCACCTCCACCTTAAATGGATCTGTCACTCCAACTGCAGATTACACCACTGTCACACTACCTTCGTACATATCCTGTACCACTCTTACATACTTCTCTGCCACTCCTGACTTCCTCATAAAATACCACAACTCTTCCCTAGGCACCTTATCATATGTTTTCTTCAAGTCTACAAAGACACAATGCAACTCCTTCTGTCCATCTCTAAATTTCTCCATCAACACTCTCAGAGCAAACATCGCATTTGTAGTGCTCTTTCCTGGCATGAAACCATACTGCTGATCACTAATCATCACCTCCCTTCTTAACCTAGCTTCCACTACTCTTTCCCATAACTTCAAGCTGTGACAGATCAGTTTTATCCCTCTGTAGTTACTACATCTCTGCACATCACCCTTATTCTTAAAAATAGGTACCAAAACACTTTTTCTCCACACCTCAGGCATCCTCTGAATGTTCAAGATTTCATTAAAAAAATCTGGTTAAAAACTCCACTGCCATTTCTCCTAAGCACCTCCATGCTTCCACTGGTATGTCATCTAGACCAACAACCTTTCCATTCTTTATCCTCTTCATAGCTGTCTGTACTTCCTCCTTGCTAATCTGTTTCACTTCCTGATTCACTATCCCCACATCATCCAACCTTCTCTCTCATTCTCTTCATTCATCAGCCCATCAAAGTACTCTTTCCATCTGCTCTCTCCCTATACCAGTCAAACTGCCAACACTCAAAGTTCCTACCCTCACTAATACACTCTTATCCTTCCTCCTCTCTTTCTGCTTTCAGGCATGCCTTCCCCCTCTTCTTCTCCTTCGGCCAACAGTAGCCCAATTTCCGCCAGTACCCTGTTGGCTTACAGTACTAGTGGTGGTTGTTGTTAACCCGGGCCTCGACCAATCAAGTATGGAAATCTGTATTGTTGTCAGCATATGTTATTTGGTATAGGTTTTACACTGGATGCCCTTCCTGATGTAACCCCATTCATCTGGGCTTTGGACTGGCATGAAGAAATGCACTGGCTTGTGCATCACTAGTGGCTGGGTATAGACCTATTTGATGACACGTTGATTTTTCTAGGTGCAATTTATTGCTATTGCAAATGTGAAGTTAGTCTTTGTGTTTAACTAGTTTCTTATGAATGGGAGAGAAACCTTAAACATTACTTGCGAACTCATCACATGTAAATTCATTTATTATAAGCCTTTGGATTGGTCTTTACAGAAGAGACCAAGCAGTGATAGGCTGAAAATTTTCCCTGACATAGATGGGAAAGCGATTCTTGCAGGCCCCAGTAAGGATTAGATATGTTTGTCATCATAGAGAAGTTCACTGATTGGTATAAATCGGTGTTTTCTCTATTTGATTGGCTGCTTGTTGTTTGTAGGAAGCAGCAATGGAACATTAGTATAACTCTGTTTATTTTGAGTTACAACTGATTTATCTTATGTTATCGTGATGTTAATTTTGAGGTTTTAACTAACTCGTGAGTGAGTTTGAGTGGAATTACATTGATCTCCGAGGGAATGTTTAATTCTTGCAAACATCTTTGCTATCTTAAGTGTATATTTATTATTCTTTGAATACATAATTTTATAGGATCCAGTTGCTCATGTAGCAATTCACTTCTTACCCTGGTCAGTTGAATCTTAGATGTATATACGTGTGGGCTCGCGGTATTGGCAATGCGTGTTACTTTGCACCACAGTCTCCATTTAATGTAGACTAGTGAAATATTGTAATGGGATCTTTATTATTCTTGGGAAGCACATTTTATCAGCATATATGCTTTTCTGCATTTTGATTTGTATGTCTTCTTATTTTATGTATTTTTAAGAAGTTGAACATGTGTTTTTAATACACACATGAGGTGTTTGATGTTATGTGCATATTAGTTGCAGTAGATTGGATATGATTTCAGCTAATAAGGTTGAGGGATTATAACTATGTAGCCAATTGGAGAAGTAGGTTTTAGCACACACTAATAGGTTAGTAAACTCTTTTGCAGCCTGTGACTGGCTGCTTTTAGTATGTATGTTTCCTGGGTGAAGACTAAATATTCACTGTTAATTATCTGATTGTTGCTTGTTATTCATTGGATGTCTGAGATTCTTTTTAATTATTTAAACTGTGATACTGATGCATTGTTTAATGGTCTGAAGAAGCAACAGTATGTTGCAAAAAGCTTACCGTTTTATTGTTTTATTCTTAATAAAGTCATCCGTTGCCTCATAACAGTGGTGGTGGATGTTTTTTTTTTATTTTTACTTCTTTTACACCACTGTGTTGTTGTCAGAGTGCTTTTTCCTGAGTCCTGGAGCAGAATTTCTTTAACTATCTGTTATAAATGGAGTCAAACAGATCTACTTGAGATGTTACCCACAGAATTTTCCTGACTACTTTGAAAACAAAGGTAAGAAACATAACTCAAGATTTATATAATTGAATTAAAATGCTGTAGCAAGTTTTTATACCAAAATTAAATTTGTGCAGTCAATATTCCTGCTATACTGATATGCTGCATTAACTTAGAATTATAATTATATTTAAAGCTACATGGTCATTTTCACTAAGTTCTTTTCCAAGCAGTCAGGAAATTAATCCAGTCCTTCTGCACCACACCTTTTTTCCTTTTTGTAGGCTATGTATCCTTAGATTATTTTGTTTAGTTTTTTTAGCCTTTGATTGTTTTTCTTTCAGAATACATGAGGCTTGTATTTCTGTTTCTTTTATTCTAGAATCTGACAATTTCCTTATATATGTTTCCAAATTACTTCAGTTCTTGAAGTTGAGTGTTGGAAGCAACTTTAAATTGTATGACTGTACAAATCAGAATGGCTTATTTATTACAGCTTCTTGACAGTGCATTCTTTCAGTCACAGTTATAAAAAAGTGCCATAAAACTGACAATTTAAGTGTACAAACCCTCAAAACAAATGTACTTATAGTCATGGATATATAGTTCACAGCAAATGCAACACCAGATAAACTTTTTGCTTACATGAAATTATAGTGAAATATAGGGACAATGCTATAAAAATCTGATCCTGAAGTGTAATAAACTTTGTATGTTGTAATACTCCATATGCACCGATAAGATGAAAAATGCAAGAAGCAAAGAAAGTTGCAGTACTTGTTTTAAACGTTGCCATGCATTAGATCCTAACATAAATGACAACGTTAAGATGCAGCAGGAAGAGGGGGGATTCCAAGATGGTGGATGTCCACTATGCACCCTCTCCACGGAGCTCCTAACCAAAATCATATATACTGAGTTAAAAGCCAAAGAACTCCAATGAAAGTGTGATAATCCTGCAAGCAAAATCAGGCTTCATCTAACTTGATCTACAACTGGAGTGTTTCAACTCACTAGTTGTATAAAAAGTGCTAAAACTGCTTCTAATCAACTTCGGGAGCCTCCACCACATGTAATCCACAGGTCTGAAGGCAGCATCATCATAAACAGTAACAAGTACTCAATAACTGAAAACCAACTATAATGTCAAAAGAAATGGATAGTATGGAGACACAGACTACCAAAACAAAACTTTCAGCAATAGCCTCTCCTGAAAAAGAAGTCACAACCATAAGAGAGAAAATAAATAAACAGCAACAGGAAGCATCTAAATCAAATGTCAAGCAAAAAATAGAAACTCGCTTCCACATGGATGAGCTTAAACAGGCCCTTCTGCCACTCCAAACAGCAGTTCAGCGTTTTTCTGAACAACTTTCTAATTTCAGTAACATAATCAATCAAACAGCTGAACGTATGGATCAGCTGGAATAAAAAATGCAAGCTAATGAATATCAACTAGATAACATAAAAGAAAAGTTAAGTGCCAAAAATACAGCAATAACTGAGATGCAACAGAAGTTCATTGATATGGAGGCGAGGAGCTGGTGAAATAATGGCTTAATAAGGGGATTACAAGAAAAATACAAAAGTAACCAACTAATAAATGTGTCCAAGCAAATCTCTGAAACCTTACTGCAATTCAAAGAGAGCACTACTGGAATAATAACCAAAAGGGCCCACCGTGCTCTACACAAGAAACAAGACTCTACCACTCCTAGACAAGTATACATAAAGCTCTTACATTTTCAAGACACACAAAGAATTCGGTTTGCTGCCAAGAAATAAAAACAATTTATTTGGAATGGCCATAAAATCTCCTTATCACAAGATCGCCCACTAGCTATTAAGGAGAAACAACAAAACCTTTCACCATTTTCCGCAGATCTAATAAAGAGAAATATTAAATTTCAGATGCGCTTCTCCAACACCCTAATCTTCTATAACAATGACATCAAGTATTCAGTTGACTCACCTAACGAGAAAAATTAGCATTTATTAAATGCTTTGGCAAATCACCGTAATTGTAAAATCCTCTGTACCTCAGCAAACTTTTTCCATTAACACAAATGTCAGGGACACTTCTCTTTCTTTTTTCTCCATTGTTCAGATACGAGGGATACTGTTTTGTTAAAAATTTCAGCTTTAATCCACTGGAAATGCACTCAGAGCATGAGTGTGAATAGATAGGAATGAATCTCTTGTAACTTGTTGGGCTATCGGGGCTATATTCCCTTACAATTTCCTGTTGCAAAATCATGGTTGCCCCTGTAATCTCACACTACCAAAGAAGGTGAGACCCAGAGTTATCCTTGTCACACATCCTTTTAGCCTTAACAAGAAAACCCAAAGATCTCATTTAAGGCCCTTATTAATGCGACCATTAAATAGAAATATCCAGGAGTCGAGGAACTTCTAAGGTCTTTTCCAAATACAACACTTTGCTTAAAAGTAAGTGCTCAATTCCCAGAGATTACGAATGAAAAATGTATCTTTCTTTGTGTGTACATTATAACTATGCTTGACTGGCTATGATAGTTCATTTGGCTAACTCCAGGTTATGATTCGAAGAACTATGATAAAATACAGAGAGTGACTACAGCTTTTATTAGTTCTTAGTTGAGAAGTAAAACTGGTCCTGTATGATGACATGCCCTCATCTATTGTTAATTCATTCCACTTAAATGGGAAAACTTAGATTTGCTTAAACAACCAGAAACCATAATGGAAAAGTTAGATGTCTGTCAGGGAGTGAGATGAATTACTGTATGAAAGAATAACTCATATCATATTCTTTGTGATTCATGCTCAGAAGCCTTGACCTTAAACTGACCCAATGTCTCAAAATGAGCATTACTGTAGAAGCGACATGATCGTGACTTAGATCAAGATAAACTAGAGCTTTTAAGGTCAAACATTCTTACTTGTGACTCAAATTTAGGCTTTTATCCTTTTATGCAGGAGGGTTAACCAAAGAAATGAACACTCCTTACACTATATGGTGCTGGTCTAAAGTGAAGAATATGGAAATTGAACTGATGATGATGTTATTATACCCATTTTTGCTAGCATCTATTGATCTATACATAGCTTTGGTGGCATTGCAACGTAGTATGCCATAATCAAAGCACTCAGCTACAAAAATGGGGAGAACTGTGAAATCTCTCACTATTGCAGTGTATGCAGTACATAAATGTACCTTTTGTTATTCTTGTACACAAGAACATTTTTATTCTTCTTCACTATTATTATATGTTATAGTATTATATGGTCTCCATCATACAATAAATAATCCGGCCATATCGCGATAACCATATACTATGTGTCGCAGAAATCGGGACTACATACTTTTGGTAAATATTGGAATCCTACAAAAACTATTTACTTTAGATATAAATCGGCTTCATCTGAAACCAGGAGGAAAGTGGATATTCTAAGCAGAGTAAAGGATGGTTAAACTCGGGGTGATTATATTAGTATATATTAGTTCGTACTTTGTTTGTGTGTTATTAAGGTTAAGTAAAAACACTCTTATGGGTTACGCATTTATCTCAATGAAACATTCCATATCTTCGGTATAACGGATGACGTTCTTATTCCAAGCTCTTTTAAATGGAGAGATTAGGTGGTTAGGCACAAGGTTAGTATGGAAAGAGCTAAGTACTACCAGCATGAGAGTAAATCCTTTCATACATATAACTAAAAAACTTAGACATACAAAGACAGTAAACCCTATATGGAAAAAACAAAAATATTTCTAAAAATTCTAGAATCCAAAAGGATGTGGAGAATAGATTTATGGAACGTGAGAGGATTGCAATTTAAGAACAAGAAAAAATTACTGATGCATTTATTACTTAAATCAGAAGCTAATATCTGCTTCATTCAGGAAACACACATGCTCAGAGATGAGTATGGGGATGCAAATAGGAAATGGATATAATCTGCTATTGCAGCAGGAGATAGCTCCAGTTCTAAAGGAGTGGATATTATATTCAAAAAATCAGTTCAAGACCCAATCATAGAACACAAATCTGATATTAATGGAAGATGGTGTCTTTTCACAACCAAACACAAAGCAGGTGCCCGTGGAACCCTTGCACGGCAAGGCAGGAAAAGTCCAAAAAACAAATGAGCCAGCAAGTGTTGGCAAATGCCAAAAACAAAACTAATTATTTATTCACATAGAAAGGACAAATCCCCCTATGCCTCTAATGTTGTCAAAACAATCAAACCGGTTTCGGCTCCTCAGAGCCTTCTTCAGTGAAATACAAACAATAAAAAGTCAAAATATCAGTACAAGTACATTTATATGGTAATCCACACATAAGAACCAATCAAAAAACTGCATTCAAAATTGGTCATTAAGACCAGGTGAAAACAAAGCTCCAAGTTTTATAATCCATTTTCTCTCCTTGGAGCTAAGTAATTCATGCCAGTAATGTTTATCTTTACAGCTGCCCTTAATGCAGTCAATAATAATAAATTTAAAAGAAGCTGATGCATGTTTTAAACTGTGTTTGTATAGTGCATTACTGATGCGTTTGTTTTTAATATCACTCAAATGTTCACAAATTCTAAAACGAAAAGCCCTAGAGGTCTGTCCAACATAGAAAGCAGAACAAGTGCAGGTCACCAAATAGATGACCCACTCAGTGTTACAATTAGCCCAAAATTTAATGTCAAAGACCTCTGAGGTATTTCTACTTCTAAATTCCCTAGTATGTGAAACACGAGTGCAAAATGAACAATGTCCACATGGAATGCACCCAACAATAGGTTTGCCTGTGAGGGACAGCTGGGTGGAAGCAGAAGAATCAAGACCAACCCTCTTATAATGACTAAATTTGGAGCCAATAGTCTGTCCCCTTCTGAATGAAAAAGAACATCTATCTGGGAGAAAAGAGTTCAATTTCTGATCAGCTTTGAGCACATTCCAATGTCTATGTATAATATTCTTAAAGCCCTGTGTATTTCGTCCATAGGTAGTCACCAGACGTAGGGGCTGTGAACTTAAATTTTTGTTCTTGTCTCTGTATGATAATAAATCCTCTCTATTTATGTTGGAAGCCCATCGTTTGGCTACATGCACAGTACCTGGACGATATCCCCTCTTGATGAATCTGTGAGTCAGATCATCCCGGACCTCAAAAAAGGACTGTTGGCTAGAACAAATTCTTCTGGCTCTTAAGAACTGAGATTTGGGTATATTCTGGATGATATGTTGTGGGTGGAAGCTGGTAGCGTGTAATAAAGAATTGAATTCCGGAAATTTCCTGAACATCCTAGTGGACAAAGTATTGTCCTCATTTCTGGTGATTTCAACATCCATAAATACTATCCTAAATGTGTGAAAGGTCAACTTGAATTCAATCCCCCATATGTTATTATTGAGGTATTCAAGAAACTCCATAAGATAATGTTCATCAGCTTTCCACACCAACCAACAATCATCCAGATAACGACGCCAAATATCCATCTCACACATGTAGATGTTGTGATTGTGATCATAAATCGTAATTTCTTCTATATATGCCATAAAAAGATCTGCATATATGGGTGCAAAAGATGCACCCATAGCAGTACCTTTAGTTTGCCAGTAACATTGATTTTGATAGTAAAAAACATTACTGGTCAAAACATGTTCTGTAAGACATACTAAAAATGTATTAAATCCAGGTTGATATAGACCTGATCTAGCCAACCAATAGACCAATGCTTGTAAGCCTGCCCAGTGTGGAATATTAGTATAAAGAGAGGTGATGTCCAAAGTACACAATAGCCATTGTGATTCAAGTTGGGTGTTATTAATGGATTTAATACATTTCTGGATGTTGAAATCACCAGAAATGAGGACAATACTTTGTCCACTAGGATGTTCAGGAAATTTCCGGAATTCAATTCTTTATTACACGCTACCAGCTTCCACCCACAACATATCATCCAGAATATACCCAAATCTCAGTTCTTAAGAGCCAGAAGAATTTGTTCTAGCCAACAGTCCTTTTTTGAGGTCCGGGATGATCTGACTCACAGATTCATCAAGAGGGGTTATCGTCCAGGTACTGTGCATGTAGCCAAACGATGGGCTTCCAACATAAATAGAGAGGATTTATTATCATACAGAGACAAGAACAAAAATTTAAGTTCACAGCCCCTACGTCTGGTGACTACCTATGGACGAAATACACAGGGCTTTAAGAATATTATACATAGACATTGGAATGTGCTCAAAGCTGATCAGAAATTGAACTCTTTTCTCCCAGATAGATGTTATTTTTCATTCAGAAGGGGACAGACTATTGGCTCCAAATTTAGTCATTATAAGAGGGTTGGTCTTGATTCTTCTGCTTCCACCCAGCTGTCCCTCACAGGCAAACCTATTGTTGGGTGCATTCCATGTGGACATTGTTCATTTTGCACTCGTGTTTCACATACTAGGGAATTTAGTAGTAGAAATACCTCAGAGGTCTTTGACATTAAATTTTGGGCTAATTGTAACACTGAGTGGGTCATCTATTTGGTGACCTGCACTTGTTCTGCTTTCTATGTTGGACAGACCTCTAGGGCTTTTCGTTTTAGAATTTGTGAACATTTGAGTGATATTAAAAACAAACGCATCAGTAATGCACTATACAAACACAGTTTAAAACATGCATCAGCTTCTTTTAAATTTGCCATTATTGACTGCATTAAGGGCAGATGTAAAGATAAACATTACTGGCATGAATTACTTAACTCCAAGGAGAGAAAATGGATTATAAAACTTGGAGCTTTGTTTTCACCTGGTCTTAATGACCAATTTTGAATGCAGTTTTTTGATT
Source organism: Protopterus annectens (assembly GCF_019279795.1). NCBI lineage: Eukaryota > Metazoa > Chordata > Ceratodontiformes > Protopteridae > Protopterus > Protopterus annectens. Next base: position 1,543,601,165 of record NC_056726.1, read on the forward strand.
GGTTCTTATGTGTGGATTTACCATATAAATGTACTTGTACTGATACTTTGACTTTTTATTGTTTGTATTTCACTGAAGAAGGCTCTGAGGAGCCAAAACCGATTTGATTGTTTTGACAACATCAGAGGCATAGCAGGATTTGTCCTTTCTATGTGAATAAATAATTAGTTTTGTATTTGGCATTTGCCAACACTTGCTGGCTCATTTGTTTTTTGGTCTTTTCACAACCCCGAGCCCCTTATTAGAAAAGCCTACTCTTTTTTTAAACATATGTGGTCCATGTGCAAGACAGCAAGATTTCATCTTGAAAATATATAATCTGCTAAGTAAATTCCCAAATGCAGTTATAGATCCGGACTCGGACTGTAGTAAATCAAACTCACACAACTTTCAAGCCTCACTCTTGCTAGCTAAACTCATGACAGACCTAAACCTCATAGATCCTATCTCCTCCAGTGACAATCTCCAAAAAAGTAGCATCTATACATATTTTTCAAAATGTCATAATTCCTGGTCAAGACTAGACTTATTTTTAGTTTCAGAATTTCTGTTAAAAGGGAAAATAAAATACTCTTCCAAGCCCAGATTCCTAACAGATCATTTAAAAATAATTTTAAAAATAATCTTTTCAGGTAGGTCACCAAGCAGAACTAATTGTTGTAATCGGACACTGAATAATAACTTATTATACAAAGGGGAAGTAGTTTGAGAGATCTCTGATAGCTTAGTAGAATTTGAGGTGAACCTAAAAACCACTAGCATCCCATATGATATTCAATGGTCTGCCTACAAAGTTAAGCTTAGAGGGATACTAGTCCAAAAAGGCTCTTACTTTAAAAAAATGGGAAAGGAAAAAGAAAACAGATTAGTCTCTGAACTTAAGGAGTTAGAAAAGAAATATCAGGCAAACACAAACCCTGACTTAGAGAAATCAATTAATAACACCCAAAAAGAACTACTTGAATTACATCAACACAACTACTCTCTGCAAGAACTAAGATTTATAGCCAAATTCTCAGAATGGAAGCACGCTCCATCTAGAGCTTTAGTGAGAATAATTGAAAATGAGAAAGAGGCCTCTAGAATTACTCTTCCCCATTATCAAAATAAAATTTACAAATCAGATCTAGAAATTATAGTCCTTTTCCAACATCTATATACTGAAATATTTGGGAGGAACACTGAACAAATTTCTAGCCTCGAGATTGAGAAGTTCCTTAATAATCTCAAATTGTCCAAACTAAATGATGATCAAGAAGTGGCTCTTTCTGCCCCACTAAACCAACAAGAAATATTAGATGTCATTAGAAACTTAAAGTTAGACAAGGCTCTGGGTCCAGATGGCCACACACTAGATTTTTATAAAACATTTAATTTAAAACTGTTATCTATACTATTAAAAATCTATAACAACATTAATATAAAAGGTATAACAGATCTCTACTGGAACAACTCCAAAACCATCTTTATCCAAAAAAATAATTCTGACAATCTGCATAACTATGGACCAATTTCCTTGATTAATGCGGACATTAAAATTCTATCCTCTCTCCTAGCAGAAAGACTTTAAAAAGTTATGCCTTACTTACTATCCCCTGAACAAGCTGGCTTCATGTGTGGCAGACATACATGGGATAATGCACTAATTTTAGACCCCATGATTCAATTTACCAAAAATGATTGGAACCTGAGGTACGTACTGACATTAGATGCTTGTAAAGCATTCAACAGAGTTAACTGGCACTTCCTATTCTCAGCTATATCTTTTTTTAACATTCCTAAACAATTTATTAAACAGATAAAAATGCTATACAATGACTCACACACATACCTATATAGATCAACAAAAAATTATCAAATCCCATAAGATATCTAATGGAACAAGGAAAGGATGCCCACTCTCCCCGCACCTTTTTAACTTATATATGGAGCCTCTTTTCCTCCACATATCACAAAACAATTTCCACTCAGTCCCTAGAGTTCTGAATACTAAAGTAATGTTATCAGCCTTTGCAGATGATTTAAACATTTACTTCGAACATCCCAACACAGACCTTAAGAAAATAACTGCCTAAACAGATGAATTCTTGAGAATATCAGATTATAGAGTGAACCAAAGGAAATCTCATATTTTCTCCATTAATCCCTTAAACCATAAAGAAAATTATTTCATGGACTCCCCCTACAAAACAGTCTATTCTTTCAAATATCTAGGGATTTGCTACGAACACAACCATGCTTCCATGTTACAGAATAATCTACTTAAAGTATGGTTAAATATTACACAGGACCTCCATAGGTGACAACAGCTGAAACTATCTATAATATTCAAAGTAGCAATCATCAAGATGAACATTTTACCAAAACTACTCTATCATTTCAATGCATCAAACCTCATTATTCCAAATAGCCTCTTCAGCAAAATGAGCAAGGAACTTGCCAAATTTATTTGGTTTCCTAAATCAGTTAGGATAAATTATCTAAAATTGGTATGTCCCAAAGAAAAAGGGGGGCTAAATCTACCAGACCTCCACCTCTATTACAAGATTACATGTGCTAACAGAGTTATAATCTCAAAATTATATCCTGATAAAGATAGATGGGCCCCCACTTGGGTTAGAATCTAGCATCAACATGTATCCAGAAATTATATTAACCCTAAAGCCCTCCCCTTTATAACCTCAACAAATATTAGGAACATTAAGCTAAACACCATCTTAAAACATAAAATAAAAATATTCCAGAAGTTAATAAAATTCTTAAAATTGGACCAGATCTTTCCTCTCCTTCAACCAATTCATTTGAATCCAACTATCAAGATAAATAACAAAATGTTAAATCTCATGGAATACCCCCTAATTAAAGACTGTTCAATCTGGGATATATTTAAACATAAAGATAAAAAGCTAAAAGAAGTACGCCTAGCACTGAATGTGAGCAACAAATATACCACTATTCTACGCCAAATCAGAGAGATCATATTGACACAAACTAAAGACATACTTATTAATGAAAAAGATATAACTAAACTAATTGAACTCATAGAAAGCATATCTAGAAAGAAAAAAATGCTTTCCAATGCCTATAAATTGGCGAGTCTCATTAAACATGAATCAACACGTCTACACTCCAAATACTGGGATCAACATGGTACTACACTCACAGAACAGCAGGAACTTACAGCAATCAAATCTTCCATTAAGTGATCTCCTTTTTAAAAAAACTCATTTACATGCAGCTAATGATCAATAACAACACCTATTATACTCCTTCAGTGCTAAATAAATTTAATCCTAAAATTTCTCCATCTTGTACATGCTGCTCATTTCCCCATGCTGACCTTATACACATTTTATGTTTTTTGCAAATACACTCATAATCGTTGGTGCTCTCTTAAAGTACATATATAGAAAATAGGGCTATCATAAAATGACTTTATCCTTGGAATTTGCTCTCCTACACATTACTGACTTCAAACTATCCAAATTGAAACATCATGTTCTAATCACCCTCTGTTCTTTAGTTAAACTATATATAAGCAAAAATTGGTTAGATAGCACCAAACTTTCTTTGAGCGAATTTAGGAATATGGCATCTACATACATTTCCTTTCAAAAACTTATAAGAAACCTAAATAAATTAAGTTATTTCCAGAAACTCTGGAAACTTCTCTTTGAACACATCCTTAAGGATTAATCTAAAGATAGAAGTTGTTGGAAAAGATACTTGTTGTTAGACCCCAGCTTGATCCACTAAATAGACCTACTCATACAATGTATTGAAAGAATTAAATACTTGGCTTGTTGTCTTTTCTATACCCTCACATGTTGGAGTAGCACTTTTCTAGATATTTTATATAGTTCTTAATCTTAGAATATGTTGTAGTTTTTTTCATCATGTGTATCTATCACTGATCCATAGGAATGTCAGCTTCTACCTGATCTGTATCTATTACTCAAAATAATAAAAATTTATATTGAAAAAAAAGATGTGGCAGGAAGAAAATAAGAGATTTGCTGAGTCACAACTAAGATAGTGGATGTTTCATTAGCTTCTTTCTAATAAAACTGAAATATTAAGTGTCTCTGAAAGAAAAAATGAAATGAACCCAAGCAGGGAGTTGATAATAAAGTATGTATATCTGACGTTGCTACTAGTATACAGTAAAGTTATACCAAGAGTCAAAACATATTTCAAAGAGATCTGAAAAAATTAAGCAAGGCAATTACTAAACTGGATGTGATACATACGATTTTTGGAGCTCTAACACAGCATCTGATCTAAATTGTTTCATAGAGAAACAGAAATAAATATAAAAAGTAGTATATCTATAAGATAAATACACTAAATCAGTTGCAAATAATTTTGAAGAAGAACAAAAATAAATATTTAATAAGCCTGAAACAAATCTAAGTAGCTGATGAGTACTTATGACCTAATGAGAAGAAAATATGGCAAAAAAAGTGCAAATTGAGTTAGTAAAAAAATCTCGCAAAAATGCCAAATAAAGAACTGTGTAATGCCTTTAGCACTGAATTTAAGACTATTGATGTTATTTAAGCTGCTGTATGGTTTGGTAAACAGGAAGAGTCTTTGACAATGCAGTAAGTAATGTTTCAAAGAGGCTTACACTTTTAGGGATAAAATCTTTGGAAGGCAAAAATTTATAGAACAGAAATTTATAAAACAACCACTGGTCAATGATGTTGCTGATAAGAATGAGAAATTAAACCAAATTGTGCTCAAAAGCTGATACAAATTAAAGCATAACTAAACACGGAACAGACAGAAATGTGGTGACTGATATGCAAAACAGGTGAGAAAGGGATTTCTCTATGAAAGAATTTTTTCTTGCTGGTATACACAGAGTACTATCAGATGTTATGTTAGAGCTGACCTTAAGAAGTTTGAACTAAAAACAGAGAGAAAGGTAGAAATCTTGTTCAAAAGAATATTTGAACAAGCTACTACAGATGAGGACTTTAAAATTAATATCCCCAAATGAAAGTCTGTCTGAACTCACTAAACATATTTGGGTTGTAAAGGAAATTAAGGTTCAAATAGTATCTGAATGTTAAAAGCCAGAATTAGTATTGGCTCAAAATGTATTGAATTCAGTAGAAAATATACAGATCCACAGTATAAAGTCATTAGAGATAGAACCTTTCCAAGTACCTCTATGAGCTTAGCAAATACAAGATTTTCTGAGTTAGAACATTTATATAAGAGTGTCTAATCAAGTTGATAGCCTGCTGGAAAGTTAGAATATGCTACAAGGAGTCAAGAAATTCATAAAGAGTAGCTGAAAAGAAGAATGAGATATGCTTAGTAAAAACTGGAC